>NC_137623.1:26671984-26711984 GCF_963280865.1 Gymnoscopelus braueri | reverse complement strand
TTGGTGGTGGCTGTGTGAACATAATTGCATTTAAACCAAAGACGTAGTCTGGCAACCCTCCTATACAACATTAATAATTTAAGCAAGCACCCTTGGCTGAAGAAGCTTACTTGATGTATTATGTATACTCACACAAATGCAAGGCAAAGCTGGCAGAGTTTGTAAAGGAGCTGAGTGAGAGCTTAGGAGTTGGTTGTGGGTGACATTTCTGTGGATTTGTGTTATATCCAAGAACACTGTCAGTGTGAAACCCCCTCTCTGTTATTCCTCATGACAGTTTTGAGAGTATTTACCTTTGAAATATACGACTCATTTTCTAACGAGCACATCAAGCCTTTTGAAACCTTCAAGCGTGTCTGTTATCAGGGGCCAGAAACCTTCTGGCACGGCAGCTAACATATTCCTCTGCCATGGTGAGGTAAAGGCCCTGTCTGATAACAGGGAATATGACTGCCAGCTGTATCAGCACCGGGTTGAGTAGATAACACTCTTGGTCATTTAAAGGCTAAAGGCTAGCGTTGACCATTTTTGTATGATAAACTATAAATTAAGTCTCAAGACTTAAGCAAAGGGGACCAAAGAACGCCCATAATCAGCACCTATGTTATTTAAAAAATAAATAAATAATATCCATATAATCTAGGTAGTACAGTAGTTGTACTGTGGAATATTGGCTCCCAACTGCAGATTTCTAATACTTGCTGTCACATCACACCACTCCTTTTTAAAGGGATAGTTCACCCAAAAAACTATTTCTATCGATTAGTCACCCCATGGAGACTAGAATTCATGGATATTCTTTAGTTTTTGTCGCATTCCTAACCCAATAATTTGATGACCAGCGGACCGGTAGGCAGCGGTTCCGGTAGGAGACACAAAGGAGAATCTTTGTGTCTCCTACCGGAACCGCTGCCGGTCATCAAATTATTGGCTTAGGAATGTGACAAAAACAAACAAAAAAAATCCATGAATTCAAGTCTCCATAGGGTGACTAATCGATAGAGAAAAAAGTCTTTTTGGGGGTGAACTATCCCTTTAAGCTCTTTTAGTGGGGAGACTTTGGTGTCTGATGCTGCTATTTGTATTACACATTTTTCAGAGTGGTTGGCTCATTATTTTGCTCTCTCCTCTCTAACACTGACCATACTTTGTCCTCTCCATTATAACCACTGATGGAGTGCAGATTGAACCACAATTCAGAGCATTGAACCACAATTCAGAGCATTTTGCTTTCCTACCTGCAAAGTATTTGATTTGGCAGTTGGTCCGCCCTCAGCTCTGAGCTGTATAGCCTCAACGAATCAACATTATTCACTTTGTTTATTGTGGTATTTGAACAGTTTTCTTGCAAATCAAGACATTATGAATGCTGATGCGGTCCAACTGTATTTCATAGGAGATTGTCAGCATATGGTTAATTAAGTTCTCAATTAGGTACGAGCGCTACTACTGTACAGATGAGCTGTAATGTTAGGGGTAAAGTTTCAAATGTACGTTTTCTCTTCCAACATATAAAATAAAAGTGTGTCTACGTGTGTTTGAGTGTGCATTTACTGTATGTGTTTCATGTGTGATTGTTGAACAGAACAGTTCTGTATGTATGCAAACCTGCGTGCGTTGCCTTGGTTGTAAATATTTTGTTGTCTAGTTTCTTTGACTCCCACTGTTGTCCTGTGGCTTACAAAGGAGATAGTGTAAAACTTACTAAATTACTGGCATGCACAATGTGATTGATTGACTTGTTGTTGGGCTGTCACGACCATTGGAATGCACCCCCCATGTGAAAGGTGCCTCAGACAAACACAACGGTGCTCACCTACTCAGGTTACCTGGGCTGCACTCCAGGTATTATAAATCGCATTGTCTGATTAAAAAAAAAAGGACGGGGTGAAGGGGAGCGAAAAGGAGTATTTGAAAAAAAAAAACATTGCCTCCTCCCTTTTGTGTATCAAAAGAAAATATGTACTTTTCTCCAGGTGCGGGTTATTTCACTTTGCCTGTAATGTGATCGGACACTAATACGGAACACCTGTCCCAGAAAATGAAATGCAGCATATAATGTAATAAGTGTATTGTCTGATTGGTTATGGTAATTCTTCATTTGGCCAAAATAACTTTAAGCTCAACCGCCCTAAAACCCCTTAAGTAAAGTCACACAAAACAGATGTGGCTCTATGTTTCCAGAAAGATCTATGAGAAAACATGTTTTCTCACAGTGGAGGAACCACTGAACGTGGGCCCTTGACTGTGAGACTTTATCTGCGCAGAAAGAAAGCATTGGTGCATTGTTATATTTTACAGTGCAACATAAATCAAATATTATAGAAGTGCTGAGAATAAAAAGCATTTGACGTTTTTAGCGTGACAGTTCCGCAGTTCCCGTGTTTAAGTGGCGGCGGGAGCTTTGTGGCACTAGGCCGGGGATCTCCTCCCGTTAAGCACACTTCCTGCAGGCTCTGTCCCCCCGGCAGTGACCCGATCCAGCTGGAGGAAGTAACCAATGAAGTAGATATTAGATCAACCCCGGGAAAAAATATATATTAATAAAATTCTCTCAAGTCTCTACCTCAACCTACTGCACCATGAGATTTATTAATGAGTCCAAGCAGTAACACGGTGATGCTTTCATCAGAGCAACTCCATTAAACTACCCCCCCACCCCCCACTTTCAGGTTCAAATGATCTATGGACACGATGATACCCCTCTGGAAGGTGTTGTGTTCCTAACGCCCGACGTCCAGACAGGGGTGGTCCGCGCAATCGGATCCTTTGACATCACAGTGAACATGAAAACATGAAACATAGTTATTGATCACAGAGTTCACGCTAATCAAATAGCACCCTGGTTTGTTTGAAGTTAAAAATGGTTACAGTGGGTGTTTATCGTTGCACTTCAGGACCCTCTTGCCTGGCCCCTCTTAAACATACACGGACAGAAGTGTTATTTGTATTGTTAAATTTACATTAAGTCCATTTTAATTGCATCAGCCCACTAAAGAGATCTCACAGTAATGGGCCTGACAGAGAAAATTGCAATCATCTGTGCAGGGCCTGCGGCGGTGTAATGGACAAACCTGATTAATTTAATCTTGTTGCGCTCCATTATGGCTGCACTTTATCATTTCAACAGATGGAACACTAAGAAATTAAAAAAATGCTCTCAAGGATGTGCGGCATGCTGTCGCTCCATTCCCCCTCATCTCCTCATCAGAAGGTGTGTGTGGGCTCCTCTGTAGATATGAGGGCCTTGACTTCAAGCTCTGGGCGAGTGCATTATCAGACCCAAATGGGATTATGGGAGCAGCCAATTGATGCAATGAATCACCAGAATTGTCCTGTGATGTATATTGCTGAGTTATTATTAAAGGGTTATCTAATAATCAGTTGATCCAATGAGTCGGAATTACCACAAGGAGTAGAATGAAAATTTCTTGTCTATATAGGCCTATATGGAGGATATTCAAATAACTATTAATGTAGTATTTGTTGCATTGTAAATGCTCAAAGGACTTTGTTTAATTTTCACTGTACATTTTGTGCAAATGATGAATTCATATGGTCTGAAAACTGCAAATTGCACACTGTAAAATTCTATAACACCAATATGTGCACATGATTACAAACACTGTAAAATTGAAGATATCATAGCAGGTGCTTGACAAACATTCAATTTTGTTGAATACACATAATGCTCACATTTTGCACAGGAGCCTGGCAGCCTGCAAGGCATTCTAGAAGAGATCTACAGGAGGCGCTCTAGGTCACATGAAGAGAGAGAGAGAGGGACAGAGGGAGAGAGAGAGACAGAGAGAGAGAGGGAGAGCATTTTAAGAATATCTCTGCAAAGTGCAAACATACACCAAACTAAATAAAAAATAAATAACTACATTTGGACCAGCAGTCTACCCTGGAAAATTGGCAAATGACGCATGCAAAAGCTTTATGCAGAAATACTTTTATCAGCAAATAGCGAAAACAATTAGGCTACTTGTATTCTGGAGAGGGATTTTATATTTGAATAATAACCCAATAGAACACAAAATAAATAAAATCATATATTTTTCGCTGGGATAAAATTGGACATGGGGAGAAACACTGTCGTTGTACGAGGTGTTTAGACCTCTCGCATGTTGAACTTGATACACTGTAGCCTACTGATCAGCGCGTCCGTGGACACACGCATGCGGAGATCTTGTTATCGTTACTGCAGGCTTGCAATCACTTGTTACTTTGAAACAACTGCATGCTGGACTCCGATCATCTCTGCGTTGGCTTAAGTTGCCTTTTGATGACGGAAACACCTTTTAACGTCATTGAAAAGTAGTGCGAGTTGCCTGTGAAAACATGTGCAAAGCCACCGTTATGGACAGCAGCGATCAGACTTGTTGCATGTGCTGTGGCAGCGTTAATATATAAGGTAGGCTCTTACAATGACACGACTCTTTTTGATAATAGACTTATTTTCAGTGGTGGAAAAAGTAGGCTACTACATTTTTCAAGTAAAAGTATCAATACTGCAATGAAATACTCCTTTACAAGTAGTTGGGTAACCAAAATGTACTTGAGTAAAAGTACAAAAGTATTGATATCAAAATATAAAGGTACCAAAAGTAAAAGTACTCATGCAGAATGTCCCATTTCACAACTTATATGTTTAATTTATTTTAAAAACACTTTTGAAATAGCAGATCTACAAGCACACAACATGTTGGAGGAAAAGTACAATATTTGCCTTTGAGATGTAGTGGAGTAGAAGAAAATTGGAAATACTCAAGTAAAGTAAAAGTCAAAACTGTACTCAAGTACAGTACTTGAGTAAATGTACTTAGTGGCAGTTACAAAATCAAATTATTAGCCTTACACTTTCATGGACCATCCTGCAAGTATAGCCTACAGCACATCCTGTTACCACTTACCTTATATATAGGCTGACAGTCTTTGCATGTTCAATCAATAATGCATAATTATGCTGCAACAGTGTGACTGATGCTGCTTTAATTGTGGTGAACTGTGGAGTCACGGAAAGAAAAAAAGTAGACTGAGCATTTAGCTAAATCTCATTTGGCTTCATTTAACTTAAAGAAAGCCTTTTTTTCTCCGTCCTACTCCAGTCTGCAATCATTTTTCTGTCTAATTATTTCCTTTTTTTTAGTTTTTTTTTGCTGTGCACCACATTTGACAGTGATGGATAACAGGTTAAAAATGAATGTTTTCTCCTCAGCCAGTGAATGTTGGAGTGGCTCTATAGCATGCATGGTGTTCTGCCCTCAGACCAAAAGACCTTGGAAAGATTGTGTTCCCCCTCTGCTTTTCCCATTTCAATCTGATACAGTTTGTCTTCATTTTCTTCTGACCAGGACCTATTTATATGATGTATCGCTAAAGCACATCATGCAGACAGAAGTGTAGGTTATGTCAAAGTTATGCCATCAGTTTTACATTTTAGGTTGCAGAAGCAGGGGGTTGTGTGTGTGTGTGTGTGTGTGTGTGTGTGTAGCTACCTCAGTAGACGGCTAGACTAACAAAACTGAATAACACTCCCCCAATGGACCAAGTGCATAAATATGTCCCGGTGAACTGCTGGTCATTACCTGGCCTTTCGGAACAATGTGTCCAAATGTAAGCAGTAGTTCAGCATCAGAATGCCAATCCAGGAAGCAGACAGATTTATGATCCCTGATCCAGTGATATCTTTAACCACTTGAACCCCAGCATCCCGATTCTGTTAGATCAGCTATTGTCAGCCGAAGAGATCAGCTCATGTAGATCAGCTATTTTCGGCAAAGACATTTGGTGTAGATCGAGTAAAGAGCACACCAAGTATAGTGCAACTCGTGTCTGTTTTGCTAAGTGTAGAGGGTCCTTCTTACAGGCCAGTGGTTCATCTTGTTCATGGAGCATCTTGGTTCACTCTGGGTCAGAGCTGATATCGCAGCATCCTTGGTTTAGATCTGTGGTCACACAGGCCGTGTGCTTCTGTCATTAAAGTGATGGGTTGTGGACAACATGGTACACTGTGATGATAAGTGAGTTCCGTCTCTCACACACATGTGTGCACACTCTCTCCACTCTCTAGTTCAAAAACTTTCTCTCGCCATCTTCTAATTGTCTGTATTAGTAGGGGGTACTAAGTGAAAAATCGTTACGCGGCGGATAAAAGCATGAAATTTGATACAGATGTCCCTTGGGTCATCCTAAAACATCCTAGAAGGGGTGCCCAAAAAAATCTTAAACAGGAAGTGAGTTATGGACAAAATCCAAAATGGCCACCTAAACTGTTGACCGTTGACTCAAAAGACACCAAAATAATCTCCAAAAAGCATAAAATGTGGCACACATGTCCTTTGGGTCATCCTAAGACATCCTAGAAGGGGTGCCCAAAAAAATCTGAAACAGGAAGTGAGTTATTGACCAAATTGAAAATGGCCGCCTAGTGTTGTCGAATGACTCAAAAGACAACTAAAGAATCTCCAAAAAGTATAAGATGTGTCACACATGTCCCTTGGGTCATCCTAAGACATCCTAGAAGGGGTGCCCAAAAAAGTCTTCAACAGGAAGTGAGTTATTGACTAAATTGAAAATGGCCGCCTACAGTGCTGGCGATTGACTCAAAAAGCCTACAGAATCTCCAAAAAGCATACAATTTGGCACATATGTCCCTTGGGTCATCCTAACACATCCTAGAAGGGGTGCCCAAAATAATCTGAAACAGGAAGTGAGTTATTGACTAAATTGAAAATGGCCGCCTACAGTGTTGAAAGATGATGCAAGATACCTAAAGAATCTCATAAAAGCATGAAATGTGGTACAAATGTCCCTTGGGTGATCTGAACGCATCCTACAAGGGGTGCCCAAAAAGGTTTTAAACAGGAAGTGACCGCCTAAAGCAGTTGACACAAAAGAAAACATAAAGGGACGTCATAAAAGTGTATAATTTGGTACGTACATTGAGTGCTTCTTAATATATCCTAGAAGAGGTTATTTATTTGCTTGTTTATTACACTTTTTAGGAAGGGACCATGTTGAAGAAATTCTAAATGGCTGTTTAAACAGTTGACCATGGAAGTCTGCATATTATGCAGACTCAATACGACAGGTTATGCAGTGCATAACCTGCCGTATTTTGTAGTCTACCTTCTGTTTTCATTTCTACATCACTTATTAATTTTACTTTCTGCATTATTTTTTTATTGTACTCTTTGAATCTTCTTTATTTATCTAACTCTCTGCATATTCTTATTTATTTTACTCTGCATCTTATCTTACTCTGCATATTCTTATTTTACTCTCTGCATCTTATTTATTTTGCACTCTACATCTTCTTGCTTGTTTTACACTCTATCTTCTCATGTATTTTCTTCTTGATCATTACTGTTTTTTTGTGATTAGTGTTTAGTAACTAGTACATGTATTCATGTGTGCCATTTCGCAATTACCAGCACATTGGCATAATGCTCTGCAAGGTAACCCAGCATCCCGGCATCTACACTTTCTCGAACAGAAGGGCTCAGCTTTGCAGCCACACTTGAGTTCTCTACAAACTTAAGCAGCCTCTGGCAAGAGTGTCCATAAAGGTGTCCACGAATCAGCGACTTTAATCCATCCATATTTGTCAGGAGATGGTAGAGATTGCATAGCTTTCAGGCTTTTGGACCAAATGCCAGATTGGCTGCTCGATTTGAATATTGTAGCAGTGCAGCCCGTGTGGGAGGAGTGTTTTCCATTGAGAGACTATTAAAACTTTTTTTGGCACCCCTTAGGATGCATTCAGATCACCCAAGGGACATTTGTACCAAATTTCATGCTTTTATATGAGATTATTTTTTATGAGTGTCTTTTGCATCGTCTGTCAACACTGTACACGGCCATTTTCAATTTAGTCAATAACTCACTTCCTGTTTCAGATAATTTCAGGCACCCCTTCTAGGATGTCTTAGGATGACCCAAGGGACATGTATGCCAAATTGTATGCTTTTATGAGATTCTTTAGTTGTCTTTTGAGTCAATCGACAACACTGTAGACGGTCATTTTCAATTTTGTCAATGACTCACTTCCTGTTTAAGATTTTTCTGGGCACCCCTTCTGGGATGTCTTGGGATGACCCAAGGGACATGTATGCCAAATTGTATGCTTTTATGAGATTCTTTAGTTGTCTTTTGAGTCAATGGATAACACTGTAGGCGGCCATTTTCAATTTTGTCAATAACTCAGTTCCTGCTTAAGATTTTTTTGGGCACCCCTTCTAGGATGTCTTAGGATGACCAAAAGGACATGTGTGCCAAATTGTATGCTTTTATGAGATTCTTTAGTTGTCTTTTGAGTCAATCGACAACACTAGGCGGCCATTTTCAATTTAGTCCATAACTCACTTCCTGTTTCAGATTCCTTTGGGCACCCCTTCTAGGATGTCTTAGGATGACCCAAGGGACATATGTGCCAAATTTTATGCTTTTTGGAGATTCTTTTGGTGTCTTTTGAGTCAACGGTCAACAGTTTAGGTGGCCATTTTGAATTTTGTCCATAACTCACTTCCTGTTTGAGATTTTTTTGGGCACCCCTTCTAGGATGTTTTAGGATGACCCAAGGGACATCTGTATCAAATTTCATGCTTTTATCCGCCGCGTAACGATTTGGCAATTTTTTGTGCTTAGTACCCCCTACTATATGATCTAGTCTACAGTATTTGGGCCTTGTTGTGGGTTTGGTAGAGCCTCGGTGTGGTCCTAATAGTGATCCTTTACAATAGGTGGTGAGTGATGATTCAGTTTGAAGTGTTCCTCTGTGACCAAGCAGCAGGCCGGGGAACAAGATGACACGAGGCAGTATCATACGACAAATTCACAAAGTTTATTACACACATAGGGAATATATATAGTGCTGGACACATGGCGTGACCAGAAGATATGAGATGTGAAAAAGAACAAGAGTGTAATGGCACAACAATAAATAACACAATGCAATAGGAAATCAACAGCTAAAATGTTGCATTTATGTATATGATGTTACCTTGTCATTAGTGTTTAAACTTTGGATTAGGATGATCTCACAAAGACTGGCTTTTTGTAGAAGTTAAAGGGGAATTTTGCCCCCATTTTCTATGATGTTATGATATCCCAGGATGAATGGTACAGTAGAACATTTTCAGAACTCAAAAACCAAAAATGCGCACCTATGGTCCTTGGGCTAAATCGCGTATTTTAATATTTTTTTTTGGTGAGATCTGACGTTCATAGTGACAGAACACTATGCAACGTGATTGTTTTGAATGCACCCCACCGGAAGTCTCGTTAGACGAGATTTCAATCTCCAAAAAAAAAAATATATATATATTAAAATACGCGATTTAGCACAAGGTCCATAGGCGCACGTTTTTAGCTGTGGCGGACTCGGGATGGAGTTTTACATTTTTCTACTGTACCATTCATCCTAAGATATCATAACATCATAGAAAATTCCCCTTTAAATTCCCCATTTTCTACCCTTCAAAATCCGGCACTTGAGCGAGGGAGTGCTGCTGTACACAGAGCAAGTGACCCAAAGATGAATGTCAGAAACACATTCGGTTTTATAGGTGTGGTAGTTCAACTGGAATAATGCTGTGTTTCTTGTCTGCTGCGATGAATAGAATTACTAACTATTTTCATTCACACATGCAGCAGATTCCCTACTGTACGGTACTGTACATGTGCTTCAGGTTTTCTTTAAGACTTCACTTCAGAAGAACATTCTCCAGTCTGTTCTCCTTACTTTTGAAGTTACATGCTCCTCCAATTACTGGGGCCATGCAGTCTCCCCTATGGTGTCCTTGGACAGCTCTCTGAGTGCCTGAAAATGTTGCGGCCCATTAATTCTGGATTGTCTTCATCTGTTTGCATAATTTCTCCCCCTCCCATAACCGTTCCCGCCTCCCCCCTTTTTCTATTCTCTCGGATTTATTTTCTGTCTTGTAGAAAGTGTAGGTCTCAGCCAGATTCTCTTGTCATGCAATTTTTTTGTGAAGTATTAGTAAAAGTTGTGAATGCCCTCTGGGTGTGTTTTAAAGTTCCTGCATGTCTGTCTCCTGATGATGAATATGCTCTCCTGCCAATAACTGAAAGGTTTGCCTAAGATTAGAGATGGACCTTACTTGGGGTATAATACCATGTACAGAATGTGATTAATACTTACTTACAAAAAATCCTTGAGATAGCATAAATATATCTTAAACACAGTGAAAGCACGATACATTTGCCAGAAAAGATTTGCCTTGCTTGTGGTGTTTTCTTTAACCATATGCATTTTCAGGGTTTTTTCAGTCAGACTAATTTGCTGTCAGGCAGGGGGTTGTTTTTGCGACACAGGCAGACTCCAGAAATTAATTTATCCAAATAACCAAGCCCTCCTGGGCCATAGAGGTTGGGACACTGAAATGGCCCTGGTAGGCAAAGCCGCCTTTTGAAGTCTGGAATGTTTTGGCTGACTTAGAGCAGGCGACTGGACTAGAAGGATCGTTTTCACTCACCCATGGGATTTTTAACCATTTTCATACACTGAGAACAAAACAAAGTGAGGAAAAATGCCTGAGCTGATTTGCATCGACTTTGCCATCTAAAAGTGAGGGGGGTGGGGAATTAAGTGAAACTGATTTGGGGAATCTGGAGATTTGTAAGATATCTTCTATTATTTTGATAACACTGCTACAACATAATTATTCTCTGACAAAACATTGTCCAAACCAGTGATGCCAATGACTCCCTAAAGAGGGACATCTGACTATAGATTCATCACCTCCACCAAACTCCACCAAACATAACCTTGTTTTTTAAGAACAGTTTCAGGTTCATCCTATAAGAAGCAAGCCACATAATTATCCTCATTATTAATGCACCATTGGAGCTAATGATGTGTGGTCATTTGGACTAGGGGCAAACTAAATACAAGGTCCATCCTAATAATACAAACACTCTGAATCACGGTGCAAAAGGCCCTCATTAGTGAAGGGTGCGTGACGAATTTATTATATCAAGTGTTTAAAAAAAAAATTATTAGGCACATTAATAAAAAGTATTTCCCTTTTACCTATTAGACCTCCTAAAAGGCTTTTTTCCCCTTCTAAAATCATAACAATTAAGATGCTGTGTTTTCATTAAACCACCCCGAGGAAAGGAAAGTGCAAAAAAACAGGCAGACTTGAGTAACGGAGCACTTGAGTTTCCAGCGTAATAAATAATTCACAGGTCCTGTGTGATGAGCTGCTGAGGGCAGAAATCCCTAATGACAGCTTTTTATAACCTATGACTCAGCTGGCCATTATGCTCCTGACATCCCAACACAGACCACATCCCCTCATGCAGGCCACTCCCCTCTCCCTCTCTCTGTCTCTGTGTCTTTCTCCGCACCCCTCATAGCCCACTGCACTGACAAATCAACAGTTCTTTAAAAAAAAATACCTGTCCTTATACAGAATTATATCCCTTTTGGAAAGCTCATCGTTTGATGAATGTGACTAAAGTATGAAATATTTGTGCTGTAATAAAGGTTATAATTTTATCAATCAAGTATGTACCTACTTCAATTAATAATAATCATAATAAAAATATATTTTTGAATAGTGGTATAATTTGTTTTTATTTTGTACTAATATTTTGTAAAACCATATCATAAATGCAGATTATCGCATATTGGAAGCAAAATCCAGAGTGTTACTTTAACTCAATTGTAAAAAGTTTCCCGTAAGTTTCCATTAACACTCTTTACTGTGTTTCTCTTGAAAAGTGTCAAGGAAAGGGGGATGTGCGTATGATGTCCTTTAGTATTATAGGACATGGGTGTTCTGTCATGGCGCTAGCAGTGTGTAACAACCCTGTTTTGGGTTTGTTTGTTTGTTGCCTTCATTAATTTTGCTCTGGTGTCATTTTGTCCTCTAGGCATATGAGTGCTGCTGCTGTTGCTGCTGCTGCTGCTGCTGTGGACGTGTGAGGTAAGAGGCTCAATAGTTCAGGTCTGTGACTGATCAAGTGTGTGTGCTTGATTGGCGTAATGGCACCATACCCCCCAGGTAAGCTTGTTCCATGCAACATCTGGGGCTATTATGCATTATGCAGCTCCCACATGCTGGGCAATGCTTCACATCGTATTGGCTGATATGATGATGATTATTATTATTATCATTGCCAAATCCCAGCTCCCTCAATAATGTAGCCTATAGGTGGTTAATTTTTGATGCAAAAAAATAGATCAAATTACTCTGACTGCCGTGGTCGCTCCCTGGAGTTAGCATAGGGAAATAAATCTGGTGGCCTTGATTAAGTACCTGACAATAGAGTTAGCACAGCACTAGTGGTTTATAGTAATACAACGGACAAGGGCAATTAGGCCCACAAAGTAATTTACAGTACTGCATGCAGGTGGTGGTCTGGTATGAGCTGGGGACCACCTCGGTAACAAATTAGACGCTATAGGCCTGCAGAACAGCAGCTCCGGTAGACCTCCAAACTTGGTAATTAAAGCAAATCAATCTAAGATTTTAAAAGGCTGGGTGCATATTTCAAATTTGTTGCGATTTTGATTTTGCGAAAAGAAATAATATACAGTAGGGCCCGCTTGGTTTTTCATGTGTAATTTTCTGGAGAATGAATGATCACTTTTGTACGTTGTTGACCTTGTTACGTCAGCGTGGACCCGTTCCCTCTCACTGCTACCTATTAATTATGAAATACTGTAGGTCTCGCCCATTTCATTTTACTACCTCTTCCTGCTGAACTTGGTGTGAAAGGCTGCTGTTCTTAAATAGGTGCATAAAGAGTAAGAGTGGAGAGCGTTCCCTCAGCACTAACTCACTCCAGCATTATGTCATCAGAGTCAAAAAGGCACGGCTGAAGAAAAATAGCTTGTTTCACACATGATAGACACCTTAACATGTGGAGCGGGAGAAGAAAGAGGCCAACGTATTTGGCTACTCTTTTTTACTGTAACTGGACTGAGAGCTGCAGCCTTGTTAAGAAATTCACAAATTTTTACACTGTAAATTTGACCGGCTTTGAATGAACAATCTTGCAGACCGCAGTACTTTACCTGTGACATTCCTAGGGTTTGCTAAGAGGTCACGGTCATATCGTGTGGGATCTTGAATCATAGTTTAATAACTCAAAACCATGCCCTCTTCTGCCTGGCTATCTATCTATTGTCTCTCCTCTAGGGCTGCAATAGTTAATCGAACAAATTGATTTAATCGATACATTTTTT
This sequence comes from Gymnoscopelus braueri, assembly GCF_963280865.1. Taxonomy (NCBI): domain Eukaryota; kingdom Metazoa; phylum Chordata; class Actinopteri; order Myctophiformes; family Myctophidae; genus Gymnoscopelus; species Gymnoscopelus braueri. The sequence continues at coordinate 26,698,759 of NC_137623.1, read as the reverse complement.
TAAACAGCTGTAAGACAAAGTATAAAATAGAGTGGTTAATTAGACTACGTAATCGATTTTGTCGATTATGAAAAAATCTGTCATAATGTTTTCGTGTCGATTCGTTGATATGTAAAACATTTTTTTTTAAAGTTTTGAAATATAATAATTGCTAAGAAGTTCATCGATAGTTGAAGCCCTTCTTCCCTCAAATTGAAATGTCACTTCAGGCTTTGTTGCACTGCGTTGCGTGCAGAAAGGCCCTCTGTGACCGTGGCTTATCAGCATCTTGTGCAGGTCACCCGTCGGGCCGCAGTGTGGCAGGACCAACTGGAATAGCTCGGACCCGCCTTGATCCCCGCTGTCAGCACCTTGGTCTGCGTGTGAGGTGATTTCATCAAGGCCACTGCAGTGCAGTGCTTTGCCCGGCTCCCACATGCTGCACAGTAAAAATCCTCTTAGCGTACATTTAAATCTAAGAGACCTGTACGGATATCTGGGTCCATTTTTACTCTCAGAGTAAACCACTTAAGCCCTATACTTTGTAATAAGACAAATAGCGAAAATAGCAGATCTACAAGCTCACAATGTGTGGCATCGCAAGTTATCGCAAGACATTGTGAGCTTGTGGATCTGCTACTTTTCCGCTATTTTTGAAAACTTTTTAAATACAAAAATTCATTCATTGGATTAAATCAACAATGAGGATTTTACTGTGCGGTTTGGTTCCCTCAGCGAGTATGCTTCGTTCAACGGGGAACATGTCCCATGTAGTCAATGCAATTCCACCTGTGGAGTGTAGGTGTCTGCCCCAGATTCTCTGCCGTGTTTGTGATTGGGTTTGTGAGGACCCTAACACAACAGCCAAATATGACGTTTTTAGTCGCATTGAGAGGGTGAAATGATCATCGTGTTTTTGGATCAGACAAAGAAATGTACTGTACTGTATGTACTAACCCTTGCCCTATACAGTTTATGAGAGAAAAGCATAAACCATTGGCCAGATGTGTAAATGCTTGCTTAGATTACACATTCAAATATGTGTGCATTCAGTATATTGTGTGGAAAAGAGTGCATACATTGTTTCTACTAGACCAGGACACATCTCGTCTCTTGCACATTATAATTCATTATTTATTTTGTTTGTTTTGCCTATTAGCATGAACGCCAAAGAAGGTTTGTTTGTGTGCACATCCATTACTTGCAATGGATTGTTTGTTTTTACTCTCCCATCACTAGACACATTTAGAACTGCACATGTAGCACTGAATGGCGGTTGAGGAATCTCATAAGTTCCATCTATTTCTGTGTGCATCACTCAATCCCAACTAACGCCCTGACGATAGGCAGAGGAACAAGTGGGCATGGAGCCCAATGATGTAAGCAGAACCACACCATTTGGCAGGCGAATCTAATAGCAGTGTGTGGTCCACAAGTGCTGGCATGGCTATTTTAGAACCCCAATCCAGGGGAAATGTATATTTACTGTGCACCTGCAACACAAACTTGGTTCTGAAGACAGACAGTGTAAGTAGAGGAGCATTTTACTTTTTCCCTTGACAGACAAAAAGGATTACTTCTGCTGAGCACAGCTATTATTTCTGTGGCCTGCTGTCAATACTAATACGAGCAGAATTATTAATAAATGGTGTCTATCTCACACGGGATGATTGCATTTTCTATTTTTAATGGATTGAATGGAGGGCAGAACAATTATCACGTCCGCTCGTTCGGCTGTCCAATTCTTAACGCGTAAGAGAGATGCCTTGTAAAAGATTAAAAAGGAAAATGGCTGATGAATAACTTTCTCGTCTCCAAGTAGGTATGCCTTGGTGGCTACTGGCTATATCCATTCACGTAACAGATGCGGCATGTATGGAACAGACAAGGGAACGTTCCACTGGAATCTTCTCACACAATGCAAGTGTGAACTCCCGACTGCCGAAAACAATACTTAGCATTTCTGCTACTGATGGTTAATCTCTCATCAGCTTTGAGTTTCCATTAAAGAGCATCAGTTTGCCAGTCAGTTGGAGGGTTGAGTGACAGGCACAGGGCAACACATCCCTTATGTAAACCCCTTCCACTACCACCACCACCAAATTAGAGTGGCTGTTGCTACACACTGCCTGCTCCTGCTCCTACACAAATGAGAAAGTAAGCACTGCGGTTCAGAAGTTCACATTTTGGATGCTTGCCGGAACTACTTAAGGCCCGTGACGTTTTCTTTTTTTCCGAAGGAACAGGTGGTCAGAGTGACATAATTCTGGCCCACCGCTAAGATCTTTAGAAATTAGGGCCCCCTTCGTTCTGCCATAGAAGTCATTACCCTGTCAATATCTATGAACGCTAGTTGATCTGAACTGTTACTAATGTAAGCTGATAAAAAGGGAAAGGCGGTATCAAGATAATGACATCATGTCCTATATATTTCCTTACAGTTGATAATATTACAGTTCCTTACGTTTGTACAGAACACACATGAATATGTGCATGAGCATACATGCACATTTCACACACACACACACACACACACACACACACACACACACACACACACACACACACACACACACACACACACACACACACACACACACACCCACACACACACACACACACACACACACACACACACACACACAGACATGCATGCACACATGCACGCGCGGGGCGCACACACACACACACACACACACAGACACAGACATGCATGCACACATGCACGCACGGCGCACACACACACACACACACACACACACACACACACACACACACACACACACACACACACACATACAGTATCTCTGACATGTCTCAAGGCTTGGCTGAGAAAGCTATTTATTCTCATACACTGTTAACTACTGGCACATATGCTTTAGACCGGAATGCTGTTCAGAATGCAGAAAATATATTTAGTTCTCGCCAACAGACAGCATAAGGCACCAGTGGGTCTAGCCCCTGTGCGAGAACAGTTATTTCTGTCGCAGTATGGACTTTCAATTACCATAATCTGTTGCTTGACTCCTTCAAGAACATGAGGGCCAATTAAATCTGTGGATACATCAAAAGTGACACCTGTAGCCTACAATATCATTACCCAGCATGTTTGTTTATTTATTATTTCTCTATTTTGCTGTAAATCTGATTTTTCTCTTTTTTTCAAGGATAATTCAAATCTTGAATGGAGTCCTATGACTCCCTCTGCAAAATCCAGAGTGTTTATTTATCTCTGAGAGTGTAACAGGTCCATTTGCACATTTTCAGAGGTTAGTTGACACTCTTACTGTGTATTGACTCATTCTGGACTAGTGGCCTATCTCATAACTAACTGTATTCGTTTATGATATGCACATAATACTAGGAAGCAAACAAACAATAGACTCTTCCTCACTGTAGTGAAACTGTATGCGTTTATATTTTCATGTGAATCCAACAATGACAGTGGTTTGACCATAGAGTCAGAATTAGTTTAGAGTTATTTTTTAATGTTTTATTTTGTCAAGTCCATTGAAAGGTTGGCGCTTCTGGACAGTGGAAATACCCCACAGCTGCCAGGTCTGACAGTGACTCCATATGTGGTCCCTCCTGTTGGACCCTTCAGGAGGAGACACTCGCACACACTTCACCGTGGGTACACACTACAAATCCGGAGTGCTCATTTACAATAACGCTTTAAGTGTTTAAAATTGATCCTTATACGGGTCCACGTTTACACTATCAGAGATAAACGAACACTCTGGATTTCACTGTGTATGCACGCACCCGTTCTCCTCAGCAGTTATAGGCTACAGGCGTTAGCCCCATCCAACGGACATAACAGATGCGTTTGGGAACAAACCATATAGATAAATGCATAGAACGGACATTCCATTCATAGCAATGCTGTGCTTCCCTGTCAGACACAGAAGAGGAATTTAGGACTGCAATTGATAATTTTCTTAGTGATTGTTCTATCGATTACTTTTTCCATTCATCAAATATATGTTAATTAAATTGTTTCTATATCAAAGAATCGGTTAACCACTTAAGCATTATTTTATACTTCTTGTCATGCTAAAATTGGTAATATGTTTGGAAACTTTTCGCCTACAATGACATATCAATTCATTTTTGTGAGTGATTCAATCAATTAGTTCGATTAACTGTTGCACCCCTAGAGGAATTCATCAATCCGTGGGTGCCTCTGTGGTATTTGTTCAATATGAAAAGAGGTGTTGGTTATATGGTACGCATAGCAATAAGCATCATCGGGTCCTCCGGCAAAGTCAGTGACTGTGAACACAGAAGTAGGGTGCACATCGCCTATCTATTGCTTTGTCTAGATCTGTCTTATCTATCTACTGTATATACCGATGCTATTGGTACTAAGCAGACATCATTTAGCGGTACTGTTCTCTTTCACAAAGCTTATTTGGCTTGTAAAATCAAGTGAATTTTGGATTCCATCAGCCACTGTGGCTGGAGGACCCAAAAAAAAGAAGTTGGTTTCCTGCCCATTTGTGACTGCAGTGCATTTTTGGTCAAATTTAGCCTTCTGTTAACATGCTGAATCTTCCTAGTATAGTTTTATTTTAAGGGAATCCTATGAGGCCTGTGCATATGACAGTGGGGGGGGGGCGTTTGCCTAAAGCCTGGCAAATCTAATGGCAAAGCCATGCGCTTCAGCAGGGATGAACCGAGAACAATGCAAGAGATAAGTGAATTACCTACATGGTAGGAACACACAAGGCCTGTGTCTCGCAGCTAGGCAACTGGCAACCCCACTGTTTGTGTTAGGAAACAGTTGGGCTGCACTGCAAACATGACTTATCCTGTTTAATTGCTGTGTAATTGCTGCAAAGTTGTCATATATGTCTGTTTGGACTGCCCTGCACAAACAGTAGAGGGCAGGTTGAATGGCCACTCAGTGGTTAAGTGGACGACTTATTAGACTCTCTAGTAAAGGCAAATAATTGGTGGCAGGAATTGTGTAAACACACTCGAAGGCTACATTGATTAAGTTGTGTTGTACTTTCCAAGCTTAGAGTTGTTAGAATGACCTAGAGTTAGATAAGTATTGTCATTTCTGTCTGCAGTGAGTCACATTCTAAGAAAGTTCGGCCTTTATGAAATAACGTTTTTTGATGGTTGGAAACAATTCTATTCACTTTTCAGACTCATTTTTGAGATTATTATTATACAATGAAAATTGTGTAATATTTTATCCCCACCCCACCCACTTCATAATAAAACTACTGTGACCAATCAGTGTGTTGGAGCGTGTCGTATATCCCAGTCAGGGAATATTGAATTGAAAGCTGGTAGTTGGCACTTCCTAAAACGTATCTATCATTTAGCCGATAGAGTAGACAGAGCAGACAGCATAATTTGATAAAGGCTTTTGCATAAAGTTTTATGCACTTTTCATGGTATTTGTAACCACAGTAATGTATCTGATGGACTTTCATTCGTTTAATTAAGGGTATTGAATTACTTAAGCTGAGATGCCGTATAGTTGTGTCTATTGTGTTGCATTCATACTGAAAGTCATACTTAAAAACTATGAAATGTTCTCCAGGTATAGAAGGCTTAAAATACTTGATAAAATGTAATGACTAAAATATCAATTCTCAGCACAATTGTGTCTAAATTAAAGTAACTGTTTTTACATGTGCTATCACCACAACATTGTCAATGTCAACATTGGGATTTGAAAATGAGGGAGACGTGTGAGAGGTGTGTGTGTTGATCCCTTTAATCTTTTCTCCAAGGCGGGTGGGCGAGTGGGAGGGTTATTTAAATGGTTAAAAGATATGGGACGATATGTAAACGGGAGGACAGTGGGAGGCAAGGGTAAAATATGGGAGAATCCTGGGGTAAACGGGAGGATTGACAGGTTTGGTTATTATACTGTTAGACATTCTCAAAGCAGATTATTATGTCCCTGCCTTGACTAAGTGTAGTTGGACTTCAAGCAGTCAAAATTAGTTCAGCTCCTTGTGATCTGCAGTTAGTGAACAATACCTTCACATGCTCTCCTCACTAAAAACTTTTTAAATGTCCTGGAGGGATTCTTATTTGAGTCCCAAACCTATTGAGATATCTAATGAAGACTTTACCTTCCAGGCAGGCATATTTTTCCAAATGACAGTAATTTACATATGATGTATTTAGAGAAGCAGAGAGCAGGCTAATTCTATTTAGAGATTTTTCCTTTGTTTTAGGAGTCATTAGCAGCTAGCTCAAATCTAATTTTTACAATTTCATCAGGCCATCTTGGAAAGCCTCTGTGAGCTCATCAGAGGGAGGCATTTATTGCTAAGTGTTCTCTATTGCATTAGCACACAATAAAGTGGCCAGGGACTGCTACAGACGTTTATATGGAATCCAGTTAACACTCCGCCAATTCGTTTTTTATTGGGACACAATCAATTTTTATTCATTTTAAAAGCCAGAATGCTTTCTTTCATTGTGTGCCTTTCCCTAGCTTATTATGCCCTAAAGTAATTACTCAGTTGTTTTCACAAAATGGTAATATTTATGTTAAAGATTTCCTCTTTGAAATGCAGAACCTGTGCACCGTGCATATGCATAATGTGCGAGGTTTTCGCTGTATTCTAATGTTCCGGGTGTATCGCATGTGTTCCTCGTTATCTCACGCTTCCCACGTAGTTTTTTTGACATAGCCAATAACATTCATGTAATTTGTAAAAGTCTTGACACTAATGAGACAATGCATGGCGCACTGATTTCTCCAGAACTACATGGTTATATATGTAAGCACGCTGTGCCCATGACGCCAGCTATCTCTGTTGGAATGTTATTGCAACAACATGATGACAGAGCGTCCCTGCTCATTACATGATAGGTTACATACTGTACGCACAATCTGCCCGACAACGTGGAAGTAGGGCAGGGCTAAACATAATCTAGTTTTCTACAGCGTTACATTGACATGAATTTAAAAAAAATCCCTCATTATTGGTTGTCACTGTATCTCGATACAAATGATAGAGGATTATTAATTTGTATGTGTGCACATCATCTTCAAAATGTAACACATGAAACCTAGCATCCAGATTCTGCACATGTCATGTTGATAGGTGAATATTTGGCAAAAATAGGCAAACATTTGTCACATTCTGTGAAAGTAGTAGATCTGTAGACAAGCTCACATGGCGTCGCAAGGCAACACATTATGAGCTTGTAGATGGGTTATCTCTGCTATTTGACGCAAGTATATAGGGTTCAACTTAATGTAATACAATGCAGGTCCACAAATAACGATTTTTAGCAGCCTCTGCTGGTCATTACCGTCACTGCAGGCCGTTCGTTTATTCCTGCGTTACCCAGGATTCCATTTGTTTTCACCGGAAGACGGAAGCGTTTCAAAAAGCGTTATTTTAATTGTTTTATACTATCTGTGGATCGTTTCCCTTAGCCAGTGGAGCTTTAGTTACCGTGAGCTGTATTTTCTTTTTCTGTAGTTTTTCGATCTTCAAATCCTACAATCTCTTAAAAACAGCGTGAGATTCCTTTTTGTTGTTAGCGCGGTAGTTCCTGGCCAAACAGGAAACCGGTGCGGTAGTTCCTGGCCAAACAGGAAACCGGTGCATTTCCGTTTCCGTTTTCCGGCCGGATGACGTCATTTTCGCGGGAATGACTAACCTAGCCACCGTTTCAATAGAAAATATAATAGAAAAGGCTTTCGGGGGTGAAATTCATGGAGTGGGTGTTGTGAAACATTTGCCACTCACAAAAGATATACAATTTAACTTTAGTTTTGTTGAAAAAGTTACCTAGTATTACTTTAAGCCAGTATCCACTTTGGTGGTTTTGTGAATATTACAGTGAAATCCTCAGTGTTCATTTAATTCTGAGAGTGTAAAGGGTAATGTTTTACACACTCAGAGTTAAATGAGCACTGAGGATTTTTACTCTGTACCCAGAAACCTGATCTACCTGCTGTGGAAAAGGCTGCTGGAGGCTTCTCACGGGTAGCTACAGTACTGGGTGGGTGCGTGCATCTCCAGAGCAGTGGCATAATTAGAGTGCTTAAGTGCTTCAGGAGACAAGACAAACCAAGGGAACATACCCTCCTTCCTCTTCACCTCTACTTCACCAAGAAAGTTCTTTAATGGCCCCCCGTGACCCTGATATCAGTTATTGTTTGGTACAGACAATATACACTTTTATATGCTTTCGCACCACTAGCACCGGAGCACATTTGACCCAACATTTGACCCACACACACACAAACACAATTTTAATCTTAGGTAGGGATGGGACGATAATCGTTATTATTGTTTATCGTGATGAAGAAACGCTCACAATAATCGTATCGCAGAGATTTTAAGTTATCGTGAAATTGTCCTTCATCATACACTAGGATGAATTAGCTTTTGTTGAGCTGCAAATACAGTACAACTTCCAAAAATAACAGATCTACAAGCTCACAACACGTTGTGTTGCAACGCGTTGATCAGCTATTTTTGGTGAATGTTCCCCCCAGAATAGGGCTGCTGGGGGTTCAAGTGGTTAACAAAAGTGGCATTTTAAGTTTTAAGCATATTTTGATTATCGCGATAATATCGTTAATCGCAATTATTTTTGCCACAATAATCGTGACATGTAATTTTCATATCATCCCATCCCTAATCTTAGGTCCCCGTACATTAGATCACATTAAAGAAACCTTGAACACGTGCACGCACGCACGCACGCACGCTAGGGCATTCACAGAATAGTCGAATATTCGAATATCAAACCGACTATTCGACTATCAAACCACTATTCGACTATTCGAAAAAAAGAAAAAAAAAGGATTTTTTTTTTTTTTTTAAGATTTTTTTTTTTTAGTGGCTTTTCTAGAGCAGACATGCAGCTGTGAGCTCTGGTGTGACGTCAACTCGCATTCCTTGAGTCGAGTCATCAATGCAATTGAAAAAAAAAGAAAAAAAAAAAACTTTTTAAAAAGAATTTAATTTAATTTTTTATAATCAAATCGAATAATCGAATATTCGAATACTTTTGGGTCGAATAATTCGAATACCATAAATCACTATTCGTTAATGCCCTAACGCACGCACGCACACGCGCGCACACACACACACACACACACACACACACACACACACACACACACACACACACACACACAGCTCTCCCTTCAGCAAAATGCACAGATATCTTCCATGAGGTATTGCATTTCAATATGCACAAATAAAGAATATTCATAGCAACATCCTCAAATAACAAATGGTGACTTTGCTGTGTGTGTGTGTGTGTGTGTGCGTGTGCGTGTGCGTGTGCGTGTGTGCGTGCCTATGTGCATGTGTGTGTAGTGTATGCGCGTGTGTGCATACACATACTTTTCTATTACAATTTTGGGATCTGTCCTAGCAGTGGGCTCTGGAATGCTTTCAGCGCATTGATGAGATGACAAGTTATCATTGATCTGTCCTTACTTAGAGGGATCCATTAAATAATGTATGGGCTCCTGTGCATTACCAGTGCACTCTCCTGTCCTCGACCCATTAGGGCATGGGGCCCCAGTGGCTGCCGGCCCTCAGAGGTCCTTGGGCTTTCAATTAATTAAATTATCCCATAATGAAAACTCCCATAATGAGATTAATTTTAATTATTCATCGGCAGCCGATTTGAGCGGGAGTCCACATGAATTATGCATGGCAGGGCTAAACATTTTTCAACTCATCACCTTTTCCTTTTGTAAAAGGTGCAATTTATTAAGTGCTCCGCAGCTGCTACTGCCGATGGTGCAGGAGATACGCACGCCCCAGGCCCACAGGTCGTCAAAAGGCCCACTGAAATGCTCGGTTGTCATTTGATCATCTGAATGATATTTGTGTTACATTACTACATTACGTGACGCGGTATAAAGCAACAATATAGACGTTATGTATGGGATACAGTGTACAGAGATAAACAGAGCTGTCTTTGTTAACTCCAGATGGTGTAACCCCGGACATATAAAAAAAGATTGTATCTGTAGCCCTGGACATAGAGCTGTTGGCTGTGGGTTTCCGAGTCAGACCACAACCTAATAAGGCATGTACCAACACATATAAGCTTGTTGTCAGGAGGCAGCCTGCCACCACCAGGACTGTTGAACAGTGGTGTGAGGATGTTGAGGAGGAATGTAGGGACTACTAGGGAGTGCTGCAGGTCAACAGATTGGAGGTCATTGTATAGAGGGTCGATGGTGAGGACAACGATGGACTCTCCGACTGTATTACAAACTACATTTAGCTTCTGCGAGGAGAGCATTGTACCCAACAAAGAAGTATGCTGCTTTCCCAACAACAGGCCCTAGAATATGCAGACATTAAACCCCTGTGAGGTGGCCAATGGTGTTCAGGAGGAGCTGGGGCGGTGCTACGAACAGACAAGCATTACTGTTGAGGAGACCCTGGGAGCTCACAACGTTTTGCGATGCGACACGTTGTGAGCTTGTAGATTGCTATTTTCACTATTTCTTAGAATTTGTATTTATTTATTTACGAAATGTCTTAGATTTATTTTATTTATTTTTTATGCAGGACTGAAGCCTGAGTCTCCAGATGTAATTCTCTTGAAAGATTATTGACATTTCTTTTTAATTCGGAAAATGATTATTTTTTTACATTTGAAAAATATTTTGAAATCATAATTTTAAACAAGCAAAATAAGGTACCGTATGTTTACTCGTGACCCATATAAATGGGTCCGTGACCCAAACATGGGTCCCGACCCACTGTTTGGGAACCACTGCTCTAGAAGACCTCCTGCATTGTCCCAGTGCCCAAGAAGGGTTGCAATGCTCTTAATGACTACAGGCGAGTTGCATGATACAAGTCATTCAACTCTATGAGAGACTGGTTCTGTACCACCTCATTCCCATTTTCATTGATGATGATAGAATATACACATATCCATTCTTATATTCCCTCTGATGTTTGTTTATCTTTTGTATTACTAATATTTTGGATTCATGTTGAAGTGTATTTTCAGACATTTACATAAAATAAAATAAAACAAGTAACTCTGAGAACCAACCCCACTGTTGAAGAACCCTGCCCTAGTGTGTTTACGGCAGTGGCTCAGGAGGTAGAGCAGCCGCTTGGGAAACGGAAGGTTCCCAGTTCCAGGTTCCCCGGCTCCTCTTGAGTTACTGTCGAAGTGTCATTGAGCAAGACGCTGAACATCAAACTGCCCCCGATGGGCAGGCTGGTACCTTGCATAGTTACCTCTTCCGTCGGTGCGTGCATGTGAGTGTGAATGGGTGAATGTAATGCACGTTGTAAAGTGCTTTGGATAAAGGCACTATAAAAATGTACCATTAACCATTTGCAATTTCTTTTTACATTATATACATTTGTGTACTTCCTTTCAGAGGATTTTTATCTTGGTTGTGGGAAAAAATGCATTTCACAGTCGCCTATTCCTCTGTCACATGATATGGCTTGGCAATCGTTGACAGATTTTATATTAATACCTAAAGGCAGACAAGAAATCATAATTATGTACCGTAATTCCCTGCTGATCTTCATATACCTCTAGCAGGCTGGCATGTTGATTCCCCTTGTGTGAGCACATTAGTACACTTTGGTGGCTGGCCAGAAGAAAAGGGGGAAGATTGTTGACTGTCACACAGTGAGAATCTGTAATTAGCTGGCATACAAAGTGTGCTTGTTTTCAGTTCCCAGGCAATAAGGACAGCAGCTCTGTTAAGCTCTGTAAGTTAATTTGTTCAGGAAAGCAATAATCCTTTGTGATTAGAATGGAATGGACTTATTTCACCTCTTTATGATTTACCCGTCACCTGCTAGAAAGGTCTTAGACTTTATATGTGTCAGAAGTGGCTCGGGGTAGGAGGCAAGAATGTCATTGGGATGGTGAGCCGAGTGCATTTATTAGGTTCTCATCAATAGCTGATTAATAATTCAGGGCGAGTCTGGGGCTTCTTTAGGGCAGGGTTTCAGCTAGCTTGTAATTTTGTAAATTGCATAGTCATCATGCATTGGATGGGCTGGGCCAGCCTGGGAGTCACAGCTCCAAATGTAAGGTGTCCTATAGACATTTTGTGGTGACAGGGTAACATAAGTGTACAGTAAGTCTCATATGAAGACAGTGGAAAAAGTCTGCAATGGTGGTTGACTGTGAACTAAACCCGCTAGATCAAAAGTTGAGAGCAGAAATCATTAGTTTTCAGATGTAGGTTTTCCTTGGCAAGGCAGTGATTGTAAGACCTCCAGTGATTGAGTGTTCTTTGACAGAATTCCATCACATTCCTCGGTAGGCTTATAGAACACAAGCAGGTATTTCTTCCCATTGTGAGTTGTCGAAGCTGCCTCTGCCCAGGTGCAGCTTTAGCAGCGGAACAATCTGTGGCCAACGAATGAGCAAACCCCTCAATTATCCCCAAACCAACTCTCTGATAAGACCCATTCTACAAAATGGGCCCTCTAATTGCCCTAACCAGCTCTACCTGTTCTACATCCAAAAACAGAACTATTCTTCTACATTGCTTCCCAGGCAACTGGACGTTTTTTGTGACCTATAAAGAGTTGCTACTCCTGTAACCGATCCCAGGCAGGGTGGTGGTTTGTTACCATGGGAGGCCACTGAGCTATTTATAGGTCTATCTACTTGGTACTGCTAGGCACAGAAAACATTACTTATTTAAATTCACTGTATTCATTCCGATTACAAATGACGTGTCTTCCAAAATGCTGAAATGCGACCAGCAATGGAACTCTGTGTGTGAAGAAGAGGGCTGATTGAATGTTTTGAGATCTGAAACACCTGGCGGATCCCGCTTCTGAGTCACAAAGTCAAGAGAGGAAGAGGCACTTGGCTTGACACTCTCTTCCCATTTTCCCACTGTCTCCTTTTTCCTTTTTTCATCCCCACCCCCCCACCCCGGCCTGCACTGAGAAGCGGATCCCTGAAACCAAACGTAATGTTTATTTTGGAGTGAGAGACAGTGCTGCCCCGGATGACCGGAATGTCTTTGTGGTGGTTGGGCTTGTGTTTGCAGCAGTGCAGTGATGTGCAGTGCAGTGCAGTGCAGTGCGCAGAGCTGCTGGTATTGTTGAATCAAGCACTCGTCACCAGGGCAGAGGTCCTTGGCAGTTCATCACGTCTCGCCGCGCTGCCGCACGTCTTCGTCGGAAGGTTAATCAGAGTGTCTTCCGTATCACAGTGATAATTTATCTCTGATTCACGGGGTTGAAACGGTGTAATAATTATCGTAGGTGTCATGTACAGGGTTCAAGCAGAGATCTCCCTCGGGGCATTTGGCAACGGTAACAATGCCATCTAAGTAGCGTTGACTTTATAATCTGAACCTCGCTCTGCGTTGCCGTGTCTGTCTACATGCACAATACGTTTCAATATCCTTTCTGCCATATTAAACCCAAGAATTTTACCTATATACAGTATGGGTTGTTACATTAATCTTGAATCTTACATTTTCTCAATTCTCCTGACTTACTTGTTCAAATCTTTATTAAGGAGCCACAATCCCTTCCAAACCCCAACAATTTTTATTACATTTTTGAGTACATTTATAAAATAAAAATGGTTCAAACATAACTGCTTCTGGATAAACACATGAGATATGGTCTATATACTGTACTGTAGAGTACATGGACGAGATCAGAGAAAGGATACAGTATGCCGCAGAGTGAATGAGATGGACTTTCAAACGAGGTGAGATATCAATGGGAATCCATTTAGCCTATGCACTAGATTCATTCACTTAACTAACAATCAATCATTCCCGTCTTCAAAGCTTTTTAATGCGAGTAAATCCAACCTGTCAATACATTCTCAGCTTCATGCTCTCTCTAACACAGTTGTAAGAGTGTTTGTGACTTCACCCTCCCCAAATTCACATTCCACATCCTGCTCATGTTCACGTTTAAGTTGAAATAACAACTCTGTAATACATACAGTATAGGCTACTGTTGTTTAGTAGTAAATACATTCAGTTCTTTAATAGTATAGAATCACATTCATTTTTGTATTTTAAAATGTCTCTGAACCATGTTATTATGGTATAAGTGGATATACATACAGTAGAGACAGAAAAAGCGTAGTGCAAAATGATAGAGTGGTGTAATTTAACTAAGACACTAAAGACTTTGTTGCGCCTTCCCCTCACTTGGTACAAATCACTCTGAGGCAGTCTTAGACAGATGAGATAGAACATATTTTCACACAAAGTACAAAGGCAGAGTGTGCCTTGCAGGCTACATTGTGAATTCCATTTCCTCATAGAGGAAGTCACCTTTTGAGAGGGGCCACCGCTGGGCCGAAACACATCAAGAGGAAACAAACGTGGAAAGTTGGCATATCATTTGGTCCGTTCTAGAGCCTGGCCGATGCTTAGATTTTTGGATCCCGATTTTGGAGAGTTCACCTTAAACCAACGATCTCTAATGTTTTGACCGATATTTTGCAAAAATTCTAAAGAATGAAATAAATCATTTTATATTATTTAACCACTGAAGCTCTATTCAAACATTTTCAAAACCTTTTGAAAATGTTCACCTATAATGATTTGGCCAAAATAGGGACACCAGATTAAAAGTGGTTAAAAATCAGTACACATCAGCTGCATAACAGCGATTTGTTAAAAAAAATCTAATAATGGCCAGCCCAGCCTCTAGTCCAGTCCACTGATATCCCTGGTGAAGTGATATATTTATCCAAATCAACTACACCACAAAGTTGTTAAATTTTAGTACTAAAGATAAAGGCAACTTGGAATTTTGTTTTGATTTCCTGGTTGTTATTCCCTAATCTCCTTGAATGATACAATCTTTATTTTTTGTTTTTTTTATTTTACATACATATTACGTTTTTTTTTTTACATTGCTCAAAGTAACTTTGACAGTTCTTCCTGAATATTGATAGCGGGCAAGTAAAGAAAATAAATGAAAGCCTGCTTCCCTCACTTATAACGAGCACTCTGACAAGTCCCAGACACATGTACAGAATTCACCAGGAGGTACTTTAGGGGTACGCTATTAGCATACACATCAGCACTCTTCACGCATAGTCTTAAACTGCGATTAACCCCTGGTTATTTTTGAACTTCTTGTCATGTCCCTCAAGTCCCTCCCTGTGACGGCAGCATGAGTGTTAATTTAACTCTCACAGTGTACAAATGGGAAAGAAATGCAACCGTAAGGGTCTGTGACTCTTAGAGTGTACAAATGGAACCGAATGGATTACGGGTCCATTTGGTTCAATTCGTACACTCTCAGAGTTAAATGAACACACAGGATTTGACAGTGTACTGGGTTTGTCAAGCCACTAATAGTTCACACTCTCCTCCGGGGCTGTGAAAAATTGTGCTGCTCAGCATCTTTTGTCCCAGTAAAAATGAATGGCATTTGGTGTCTAGATAATCCAGTTGACTCTTTTTTTTACTTCTTCTACTTTAAGTGCGCATGTACTGTACAAGAACGCGGGGAAGACAGAATAGCCCAGCTGTTAAGTGTCTATATATCCAGGAGTTAAAAATGACCTGAAAACCGGTGTCCGATAGCGACACACATTCAATGTGGCACATAGCCCCACTGTTTGCACTTGCTTCTTGGAGAACAAGTGTGGCTGTGGGTTAAATATAATTTATGTTCCGGTCTGTAGTATTTTCGTCTCATTCATGAGGGATAGCCATCCGACTGTAATATCCTCAGGATTATATGGCTCTGTGTGTGTGTGTGTGTGTGTGTGTGTGTGTGTGTGTGTGTGTGTGTGTGCGTGCGTGCGTGTGTGCATGAGAAAGAGCTTCTATACTCCATGCTATATGTGCACAAAGTATAGTAACTTGAACGTGGTCGCATTTTCTGTCGGTGAGACAAACCATTGGCTTACTAAACTGTATTTAGCCGCCGAGCAGAAATGGCACAGACCCAATCTAAGTGGCTTTCATCTGGCCAATTCAAACAGACGTTTGACCCCAGACATTTGCCTAATGTGTTTTTGTTATGTGGGCTCCTGGCTTCACAAATGTCACAGGGGCTGGACCGGTGGGGGTTTGGTGAATGGCTCTGGGAGAGGTGGGGTGTCTGACAGGGACAAGGGAGTTAGCGTGTTGTGTGCGTGTTGTGTGTGTGTTGTGTGCGCGTGCCTGTGTGTGTGTGCGTGTGCGTGTGCGTGCGTGTGTGTCGGGGCAGTTATGTCTCTAACCTCTGGAGTTTGTACTCTAACCCATTGGGGAGTTGGTGCTATGGTTGACCATAAGCCCCCAGCGATATCCAGGCCCCCTCCCTGTGGGCCAGACCCTACAGCCGGGGGGGCCCTGCTGATGGCCGGCCTGGCCCCTGGCTCTCTGCTGACCTGGACCCAACTGGGGGAAGCAGCTGTGGAGAGAGACGGGGAGTGCCACATTTCTGGGCGCCCGGGCTGCGCAAATCAGGGGCCAGGCCCAGACAGTTGGGGCAGCCCTGACAAATGTTCCTACGGCTACTCCACTCCACTCTGCCTGCTCATGGTAGAGGGCCATTAGTGGGACGCTGAAAATTTATTACCAAACATATTGGTATTTTAGGGTGCAGCTGATTTAGATTTAGTGGTGTGGTTGGTTGAGGCGCTGTCCTTTTTTAAACACGTGAATCCCACATTCCACTGTTGTTGGAGTTATGTCAAAAGACCCCCGCCATTATTACCATGCACTACTGAAAGTGCTTTATCATGGGTATTTGTCATGATTCCGGATAAAAATGAGGGAATTAGGTGTGAATGCACCAATGATAAGCTTCTTTGGAAACTCAAATTGTACAGTAGGTTGAGTCAGAGGGGGAGTTCTTAAAAAAAATAGGCCTGAATAATTCTCACATGACAGGTCTCTCCTATTATCTTGTGTATACGGTATCTGCAACGTAAGATGTTCTTCAGGCTGTTGTTTGATGGAACTGTTGTTGATCTTTAACATTTGAAATATATTATTTATATCAACAATAACTGTACAACAACAACATTGAAAAAAAGTATCTTCTTTTTTAAGCCAACAGCGTACAAAACTCTGGTGTCGGTGTAACCGGCACCAGCAAGTTGAATCGCGGTCCAAGTCTAAACTGGAGCCGTGTTTAGGGGATAGGCATATGAGAGCACTTATCCACTGGTGTGATGCAGAATAGAGGAGGCAGACCAGAGCTTTGTTGTTTTGTTGAAAATCGGTGGAGGCAGAGGGCCATCCAACATGCTCCTACTAACTTGGCAGCGCCTCTTGTCCTGCCTATAGATTACAGACCAATGAGGCCCGATAAAGGTTGCTCAATACAAGGCCAGGATGACCATAGAGAGAGACACACAGCGTATCCATGAATCAAATATGTAAATAGTATACAGTAAAATCCTGTTCATGTAGTGTTGATTTAACTCTGAAAGTGCGCAAATGTACAGTCTGAGTTACAAATGAACACATTAGCACTATAGGATTTACTTTAAACGCAGACAATTAGTCTTAGTGACTACTACAGCACGATGCAAACATATCTCATACTGTTGTGGTCTGTTTGCTGCAGTTGTTTTATCACATCTGGTGTGTATACTGACATCCACTGTAAAGATAAAGTAAGAGTTTGATGATCTTATTGACTTATTGACTTCTTCCATTTTATGTATTGATTGTGCACATCTTTAAACAGGCTATATTTACGAGTGTAATGCCCTCTCTGATACTCCCAGCCAATAGTGATGTCTTATTCTGAGTAATGGGTCTCTAAAGTGTACTTGTTTTGCTGTTTTGGGGCCAAGAGCAAGCAGTAAAGTGTCCATCTGAGGATTTTGGGGTCCTCATAGGCCCTCCCCAGGTGTACTCATAAAGTAGAAGTTTTCAGTCATGGTAAAAACATGGATAAATGTGTCCACAGAGTGCAGGCTACCTTTAACAAAAACACACACACACTGCGCTCACTGTCTTTTCAGCAACCGAGACAACGTATAAATTAATTTTGCGCATTCTGTATTCCTTGGTGAAAAGCCGTATGTTTGGCATGTTTTATTTGATTCACTGGGACAAATGGGGTTTTCACTTAATTCAAAACATGTTCCCATTGTTTCGCTCAAAACCAACATGGCTGCAACAGTACGGTCACAATGTTAATTTGAGTTTGTAGCATCCATTGAGGTTAACCATTGCCATTGTTCCATGCTTTCTGTGGATGAAAACCGGTGTATTTCCATGTAGAGGTATGTGTTCTGTTTACTTTTATCGCCGTTCCTCCAGCAGGCAGGAAAACCTGTTTGTTTGTTTATGAGGAATCTGGGCTTCACTCGTAACTTTCATTCACCACTTGAAAGCTCTTGACTTGCTACTAATTTACCTTGAGGGACTTCAAAATTATCTGTCTGCGCTGTCAAAACCTTTTTTTGTGGTGACAACTTGTCATCATCAAAGATTTTCTTTAGAGTTTGATGAAAGCCTCTGTAGATGGATGGGTTAATGTTATATTTCAGATGCCTGGCTGCTTCATAGAGATAGCCTCCTAAAGTCTACTTACAAATGTCTTCTTGATCCTCAAAACCTTTTTTTTGTTGATGTCTTTGCCTCCATTTGTTTTTTCAACTTTAGCCATTGCTTTGTATTTAAGTTTTCTAGTATTACAGAACTCATAGGAAAAGTAAGTGGACCAGCTATTATAAAATCCTCTTGCATTTCCCCTGGTGTTTTGTTTTATCCCAGACTATGTCACCCACTGCAGCTGCAGTTATTTTGAACAGGAAACTGTGCACAGCAGTGAATGAGAGCGGGTAGTAGGCGCACAAGAATAGACAGTGTCCACCAGCCACAGAATCCAGCCGCAGAAATCACCATTGCGATACCTTAAGGGTCCCACATGTGCCAGGACTGGGGAGAAAGTTGTGTGGTTAAGGGGTTTTATTTTCTCCTTAGTCAATAGCCAACCACTTCACCTGGTAATGCCTGTATAAATATATAAACGCCGTTTTTTATCCAAAGTTATCCCAAGTTCAGATTTCCCCTCTTTCCCTTCTTGGGGGAAGGTTTTGGGTGTAACGGTCTACTGAGACTTATGTCAGAAAAGGAACTTGATCTCCCCCAAAGTGTGACATTGTGTAAACACTAGTAGTAGTTCTACCCAAACAAATTTGCTGCATATGCATATGAAAATATTACAAGTGTGTCACCAGGGTGTTAGCATGTTGTTTCATCCGCACCATTTGATCCCCTGTCACACTATTCCTGCTCCTTTTCTCACCGTTTGTATATTCTTTGTCAAGCTATGTAAACCCACCTACCTAGATATTCTCCTTTGTAGAAAAAAAGTGGAAGATAAATCACTGCCCACCTCTGGGTTCATACAAAACGCCATTCCACAGAGCAGCGATTCCAGACTCGGTTGTAGATTAAATCCTGTGTTCTTTTTATCTTGAAGAGATTCGGCAACGTTCAACCATTTGAGTGCGGCTGCGGGTCTATTTTCATGTTTATGAGAAGTTGAGTGGATAACCTGTTGGCAGTGGAGGACAGTGCAGATCTCTCTTCACTTTAACCCATTAAGACCTGAGGCCGATTCTACACATTTTTTATATAATTCATTTGAATTGAATGTAATTCAAAATTAATTAAAAAAAATTCAAACACTTTCAAAGATTTTTAAAAAATGTTCAAAAACAGCAGATGTACAAGCTCGAAGCACGAAGTGTCGTGCTGTGAGCTTGTAGATCTGCTAATTTTTGAATAACCAACGCAAAAACCTAAAATGACACTGATGCTTTCCCGGTTTTAATGGGCTAAATTGCGGGCAGGCATCCCTGCAGCCCCTACATGAAGACCATCGAGTCCCATCAAGATAATCCTTAATAAAGAACGGCTTCGCATTTAATCTTAGCTCACTTCTCAAATTTCTTGCTTGATATGTTTTTTTTTTGGCAAGTGGCGTTTTAGCACTGATGTCAGTTGAATAGTATCAGTGCATCTTTTGTTAAGCTTCCATTTGGCAGAGGTATAGAAGGCGCTTTTCAGGCTTGTTTTTTTATCGATTGCTTTATTGTTCTAATTCATGCGTCCACTTAGTTAGTTACTTTTATTCACTACCTTTCTACCACTACTTATCCTGTACTGGTGTGTATGAATATTCTTCATTGTGGGTCGATGAAAAGTAGCTTAGTGCATGCTCTGCTTTTTAAAAGCCATACCCATGGAAACCACCAATTAAACCCAAATTTATCATTTTAAAACTCAAAGTGGCCTCTCAGCGTTGCCTTCCACTTCAACCCACATTTTTACATAAAAACGCTTGAATTTAACAACCGCTTGTTTTATACTGTGGAACATGAAAATATAGGTGAGTCCCAACATCTCTAGTAAAACGGCGAGGTTGATTGGAGCCTTGATTCAAACCATACCATTCAGCAGGGCATGCCGCAGATGAGCACGGGGAAAATATGAGTTTAGTCGTGGAGACATAAACAACTCGGGTAATTATACTGTGCAATTTGAAAATAACTCACTTGCAAAATTACATCGCAAGCTAATTTTACACAGCTGCTCATTGAAAAATAGAGAGCGAGAGCGCAAACTCAATAACTCAATTGGCATGTGTACCTCTCAGCTATTAGAAATAGTCACTCGAGAGTCCCTGAGCATCTATTAGTCAATTGAGTTATCAGGAACCTCCTCAATAATATGCAATATATTTCATGCTCCGATTTTTGAAATGTGAGCCTGTGGATCTACCTGTAGGCACCCGCATTGGAAAAAAAGGAGGTAGCGTTTGAAATCACAGTGGGTCCACATCGATACCACAGTGTATTTAAATCAGAACTGCTGCTGCCTGGGTCTATTTCTGTCGGCTCCTTGTCGACTGCTGCTGCTTATGTGGTTGGTTGCTGTGGACCTGCTTGCTCTCTCTGTGGATTGAGATAACGCCACTGTTCTCCACGTCCCACATAATATCGTTGCTGTTGGGCAGAAACCTCCTATCTCCATATACTAACTTTTTGTGTCAAACTACATGTAGCGTCACACGAAAGCATCAACAATTAGCAGATCTACAAGCTCGAAAAGCGGCGCGTTTTGAGCTTGTAGATCTGCTACTTTTGATAGTTTCGAATTAGAATCTTGAAAAGCAACAGTTTTGGACATATGAGGTTTCCACCCCACAGAGGCGATATGCTCTACCGCTTTCGACTTTCCAAAAGGAAGTGTCTTCATTGAATAACTATCTAATTGATAGGGATTTTATTGGGCGAGTGACACGCGAGTTCCACAACGCAACGATGAAAGTATTAAGAGATCCGAATGTCTGTTTGAAATAATACCCATTGACGTTATTCACATTTTAAAATCACCCACTGACTGCTAGGTAATGGAGACAACATGCCGTGCATGCAGTGGATGCGTAGGCTAACTGCTGCAAATACACTGTTCCATTCTTCTGGGCGTGGGTGTTCTTTTTCTCTCAGCACCTCTTTACTGTAGCTAATGCATGATTTCCTCTTTCTTGCCTTTTCATTTTTCATTGTTACAGTTAGCATTTCGCCCGCTGCTTTATTACCTGTAATTAAGCAAAATTGAAGGAACGGGTCATTGCACTTTAAACCATTCATAACGCCAGCGCGGATGTCTTTTGTCGGTCTGGAGAGGGCGGGCGTGTGTGGGCGGGTGTGTGCAAAATAAAGTTAAGAATGGCACGGCACATTAAAACAAAAAGCCCTGGATGTGTCTGCTCCAGCAACGGATGGATGTGGGATGATGGTCTAAGCTCATCGGTTGTAGTAGGAGCATGGCCTTGTGTGGCAGTATTGAACAGTTGACATAATAACGTGGAGTGGACAGAAGGCAGTCATTACCTTGCACACAGACGCGGTGCGTACGTGTTGACGGAGGACTTCCACTATGTCTACAGCGGGGGGGGGGGGGGGGGGGGGGGCTCTGGCCGCTGACTGAGAAAAGCCCCCGCTCCCCATCACCTAAAGCTAATGACCTAAACCCATGTTAGTCTATTTATGGTGGATAGAGATCCTGCATTGACCTAAGACACAAGACAGAGAGAAAGAGAGAGAGAGAGTGCACAACCCAAAAAAAAGTGGTTTGTGGTGAAAGGAAAAACATAACAAAAACAAGAGGGAAGGGAAAAGAAGAATAAGAAGAAAAGTCCTCGGGCCCTCGGGGTGTGTGAGCCTGAGCCTGGTGATCCAGAGGACAGGCGGGGGGGTGGGGGGGCTCTGCCATTTCATTGTCTTAGTCGCCACTGATACAATCTGGAGAGGGGCTCTGTTGCTTAAAGCTTTGAGTGAATGACATATGGGGACCTGGTGTGAGGCGCGACTCCCCCGTGCCTCCTTCGTGGCCAAAGTGTGTGTGTGTGTGTGTGTGTGTGTGTGTGTGTGTGTGTGTGTGTGTGTGTGTGTGTGTGTGTGTGTGTGTGTGTGTGTGTGTGTGTGTGTGTGTGTGTGTGTGTGTGTGTGTGTGTGTGTGTGTGTGTGTGTGTGAGAGAGAGAGAGAGAGAGACACACAGAGCACACAACGAGAGTGAGAGCAACTTTTCTGCTTTTTAAAACAGCAGCGGCAGCACCAAACCTCTCGCTCTCCCAACCCCATGCTCACTCACTGCCTTTATCCCTCCCTCTCTCTCTCTCCCTCCTTCTCCCTCTCTCTCTCTCTGTTTTTTCCCCCTCTCTCTTCCACAGACACTCGCTAGGCACTGCCTGAAGCAGTTATCGGACAACTCTCGTTCTCGCTATAGGACTCGGTCTCCTGAGATACAGCGCGAGGCTCCATGGCTTCCAACACTTAAAATGAAAAAGAAAAAAGTTGTCTGGTAGGGGTCATCATTTGTTGCCAGTTTCCGCCGACGCAGAAAAGATCTTTTTGAGAAACTTTCTCTGCTGGACTGACTGACCAACTGCCTCGTAGAAGATTTCTTTCTTACTTTTTTTTTTTAAGAGAGAAAAATAAAAGGAAGGGATACACGCAAAAGTACGGGGATTCATCCATAATTGTAGTGAGTATAAATTTGCATTCTGCATGATGTCAGGCATGTTTGTGTGCTAACTGCCGTGGTCCTACTTTGTCTAATTTCCAAATGTTTTGTAGGATGTTGCCAAAATAAGTGTCTGTATGATGATATATGAGGAGAGAATTGTGTTTGGAGTCAAAATTGTAATGTTGTGGCATTAGTATCACATGTCAGTGTGTTGAAATTCAATTAAGGCAAAAAAGGTGGAAAAACGAATTAAAGCATTAATGACTGCCGGTCAGTAATAATAACTGGTTACTTACTATATTATTTACTATATTTCATTTTAATATAAATATAAATACAATTGTCATAGTACAATTTGCTGGGAAGAAATTAATAAGATGTATTAAGGGGGATTTTAACTTAATTCTATCATTATTATCATTATACAATTTTTGTTGATGTTGATAATAAAACATGAACACAAATATAAGCTCTGAGAAATTATGCCCTTCTGTTGAATAGATTTAACTAGTAAAATTAAATATTACCTATCAGCCGAATATATCACAACAAAAACTACAAAATACAACATTAAAAAATAGCAGAAATTCAAAACATTTAAAGAAGATCGTAGCAACTTTTTGCATATTTTATGATTACTAAAATAAATATTCCATCTTCTGTGTCATAGATTTGCCGTTCCAAAGTCATTTGTCTAGAAATTCCTACTTCTACAGTTACAAAATTGACATTTGTCAAAAACAGAAGTCTTCGTCTTAAATTCCAACTTCAGCCTAAGGAAAATAATGCTCCACTTCCCCATTAAAATCACAAACCGTCACAATATAAAAGTGAAAGCGCAATCTGAGATAATGTTCCAGATTAGGAAATAAAAGCCCCACATGTGTGGTGTTAGTGTCCACCCATGCTCGGCCCAGTGTACATATTAGATCCCGGCAAGCAAAACATGCCGGTCCCTGCAGGAGACCCTTTTCGGCTGGCAGAACAAACAAAACCAGCTCAGTTAAAGCAGCTGACATCTAATGCCATCTGCTGAGGCCATGGAATGCTGTTCGGAGACCTGAGAGAGGGTCTGCTCTCGGCCTCAGCGTCTCCCAAGACAACAGGCCCAAGGCTTGACCGCTGTCTGTTCTCTACCTCTCTCCCTCTTGTTCTCTCTCTCTCTCTCTGTCTTCTCAATGGTCAGGCCCTTCTGTAAATGTAGTGAAGATGATTGGCTTGCCGTAATTACCAGTCAGTGTAATTGAAGGATGTTCTGGTTTAATGTACTGTGTGTGATCACAAGACTCCGAGATCACCGCTCGGGGTATTTGTGTGTGTGTGTGTGTGCGTGTGTGTGTGTGTGTGTGTGTGGGTGTGAGAGGGGTTTTTGTCTCTGAAATTGTGTTTCTCTTTCCCCCGATCCTTTTTATCATCCGATTCCTGTCATGTGCAAATCGACGCCTCTTTCTCTCTCCTCTCTCTCTTGTGTGTGTGTGTGTGTGTGTGTGCATGTGTGTGTGTGTATGTTAGAAGATGAAAGGGAGTAAAATAAGAGTGGTTAGGATGCAATAAATGAGCCGGCGCTGCTTGCAGTGAGGCCTCCTCCCTGTGTAGACAAACACTACAGCGTGCGCAGCCGCCTGCCGCAACCATTCACTCACACACAATAACCCTATTTATCCAATTAACAGATAATGAGCAGCCTGATTTGAGGCTGTTTGCCCTGTGTATTTGCTTTAGCAAGGCGTGCACGGGGTAGAGATCGCACACCCTTCTTTTCAACCCCCGGCTCTGTGGAGCTGTGGTGCGTTTGCATGATGTGTGGAAGCTGGAGTGGTTGGCGCTGACGGAGGCATTGTTTGCCCACGGCCTGATGCCTTCCGTATGGACACGTCTAGCCGGGGCCGATCTCACGTCTCTCTCTGACCTGCACTCTCCGGGGTGGGAGATTGAAGATGCTGAAAGACACAGAGGGCTAATTGACACAGCCTCACTCGGCTGTTTGTGAGGAAGAGTGAGGGAGAAGAGAGAGAGAGAGAGAGGGAGAGAGAGAGAGAAGGAGGAAATAGGACCTCCTCCTAAGTAGCCCACGGTAGGCGATTAGTGGGCTGAGGTTGTTTACTAAATACTGTGGGGTGTTATTTTGTGAACACGCCACTGTTTGGATCTGGAATATATGGCTGAAAGAGCAGGAAATGAGGTTTGAGGATCTCTGTTGATTGCCATCGCAAGTCCTCCCTCACTAAGGCCCTCTTGTTGTGTTTGTTTGTAAATGACAATTATGTTTGCGTTAAGGAAGATAAAAGGGAAGCCACTGACTCCTTAGTTCTGTACTGAAGGAAATTGTATTTGAAAGGATTTTTTCGTGTATTGTTCTGTGCCTACTAGTATGCACCATCACACACATTATTGTCAGTGTTGTTTGTTTTCAAATGATAGAAATAAAAAAATAATACAAATAAAAAGACAGTAGCATCCTAACAGGCAGCTTCTCTAAATTATGTAAAATGTCCACTTAATTTGCTCCCGTTATATATTTATTTAAGATTACAGGTCATTATCTAATGTTAACAACCATTAGTATAATCAACATAGATGCGATATCTTCAGAGAAAGTCACTGGCACTGACTTTACCCTCAGTGGTGACGAACCTCTCTTTCTGTGGTGGTCACAGCGGTAGGCGGCGTGTGATAAAATGTCTACCTTAAATCTGGCTTGATGGGCCCTCAAAGGCGAACTGGCCTTCTGGAAATAATTTGGAGGGTTGAAGAGCACAGTATTAACAGATTTAATGTAGCTTTTCAGTGAATTGCTAGAGCACCATGTCAGATTTAACAAAATGAGAGAGACAAATTGCACATCGACAAACGCCACATCTGTTAAGATTTAGAGTTTTAATTACGTACAAGGACAACATTTCAAATGGTGTGTGTCCACATATTAATGTTGACACAACACTTTATTTATGTGCTGTACTAGATTATTTGACAATAGATTATTGACAAAACTGTTACATTAATAAAAAATTAGACAAATATTTCTATTCATTTCCCCCAAGTTGTGTTTAAATGTCGGTTTGATTATTATTGCAGTAATAAATCGAGGTAAACAAACAACAATATTCTAGAAATTAACATTGGAAAAAATGTATCATAAACTAATCTGTTATTGTTTAAAATGTACATTATTCTGTAATTTACCAGGATGTAATTCCTTTTTTTTTGGAGCCTGTGTGTTAGTTAAAAATGTTCTGATATTATACTGTATTATCTCAATTGGCCATTTTTATTCAAATGAAAAAGAAAAAGAAAAGCTGCGTTAATCTGAATTGCATTTGTTGGCAGCCCTCATTTCTTCGGCCACATTTAGAGATACAAGTGAAGTGTAGCATTTTGTAAACTGTGCCTAATTCCACACACATCTGTGTCCAATTGTTGTCTGCATCTACATTCTTTGCGAGTGGATTTATTTTTCCTGGGCCACCATGTGGATTCAGCTGACCAGCTTAAGTGGGGATTAGTTGTTTTAAAGTTATTTTGATTAAAGCATTGTTTTTCAAAACGTGTAACTCACAACACATGGCTTACGTAGTCCGTAAAATTCAAAGGAATATGTACTCACTGCCCTATAAAATTATTATCTGTGGTACATGGAGTGAGGAAGGGCAATAAATAACGCATCCAAGACAATTCCTTTAAATGTCTCACATTTCTCTCGCAGGGTCATCTTCCATCTGACCGTTTCCATGTCAAATAGTTCTTAAATCAAACAAAGTCAAATAGAGTCCTTTACACAGAAATCCTTTTAACTAACCTGTTAGATATTTTCTTTAACACCAAATATACTGCATAGTGTGTTTTTAAA
>NC_137623.1:26576984-26666984 GCF_963280865.1 Gymnoscopelus braueri | reverse complement strand
ACAGCCGAGTAAGTGGAAGCAGCGAATCGCCTAATGGTCCCAACCTCGACAACTCCCATATCAATAACAATTCCATGACCCCCAATGGCGCTGAAGGTATGTGTGCACAGGGCTGCTCCTCTTAACGTGCTCTCTTGCGCTATCCTAAATACAGAAGGCAGGTTAACTTAGGGAGGGCTGGCTGATGGATATTGTGGCTCTCAACGCGAAACGGAGTAGGACTTTCTAACCCTGAGGTTTTAGTGTTTATGCATCCGTAAAGTGGTGTGAAGTCTAAAGTTGCCGCAGAATTTATGCAGGTGGCACGGCTTTTAAAATGTGACACGCTTTTGTCAGAAAAGGTGCAATTCTACTGTATATTTTTGAAATATGGAGCTGTGGGGCGAGGGAGGAAATGCTTTTATTCAAAGAGGATTTCTTTAGGAGCATTACAATGTAGACTATTTCTCGTCATTCTCTTCTACATTGTACCTTTTTCAGTTTATATTCTGACACCGAGAGTGATTTCTCTTCACAGAGGCTATCACTGTAGCAGTTTGTTTAAGTTACTATGTAATTATTCAAAAACCCATAGCATGAAAACGATGGTGTTTTGTATGTGGGTTGTACTGTACACACCTATTTACTCAGGTGATGGGGCCTGTACGTTCAAAGCTGAGACCTTGTTTAGTCAAGCAGTCATGCCCATATTACTGAGCAGCTAAAGTCAGTAGAAAAAAGAAAGTCCCTACACTATCATGGAATTTTTTAAGGAAAGTTAGTTTATGCACAGTAAAATTCAGAGTGTTTATTGAATTTAACTCTGAAAGTGTACAAATGGATCTGTAAGGGTCCCATTGTACACTTTCAGAACTCAATTAGCTGTGTAGTTGTGGCTACTGGTTTCTTTCCTTATATAGGCTGTGCTTGACAGAGGACCCGCAGACATGGTGCACACTGTCATGTGTCCTTTGCCATTCTTTCTTTCCCATAGGTGATAACATCACAATGCTTACCACTGCAGACTGGTTGTTAGGTTCTAACTCACAGTCCGCTGCAGGTTTGTCTTCTACCGGTGATACAATGAAAGGACAATACTTGGTGTTGGTTTCGACTGGACTCAAAGAAAGAGAAAGAGAGAGAGATCACGAAAGTAAAGCTTTAGTTTGCCCCCTGGCTCACTTAAGTGTATGAGATTTGAATGCTCACAAATTCAATTTGTGTAAAAGAAACGACAAACAAATCTCCCGGACACAAAATTGATCTGTCGCAAAACAGAGAGAAAAAGAAGAAGTTGCTTCAACTATTGTTCCTTTCATTCGGAGACTTGTTGGCATTTAATTGCTGTGTTATTATTTGGAAAGCATGGTTTGAGATTGGATGGACTTGAGTCCTCTGCTGATGAGTAGCTAGCCTGTGGCATATACCATACAGTATTGTGCATACATTTGTTTTACCTTTTACGTTATGTCCCGTGCCGTTCCCTAAATACAGTGTTTATTGTGTGCCTTGTGTGACCTGAGTGAGTGACAGTTTGTGCATGCACTGTCACTA
Source organism: Gymnoscopelus braueri (assembly GCF_963280865.1). NCBI lineage: Eukaryota > Metazoa > Chordata > Actinopteri > Myctophiformes > Myctophidae > Gymnoscopelus > Gymnoscopelus braueri. The sequence continues at coordinate 26,665,451 of NC_137623.1, read as the reverse complement.
TAATTTCTTTCATCGCTGTGTTGTTCCCCAAAAAAAAAGAAGAAAAAAAAGACGCTCCCCGTCAACATATGTTTCCGCGCAGAAAGAGCATAGCGGAAACATGTAAAACATGACAGCAAATGGCTTCTTCAACCATGAGGGATTCCACTGAGCATGACTCCCTTGCCCACATAGTGAATTTGTTTTGCCAAAAAAAGAAAGAAAAAAAAAGAAAAGAAAAAAGAGAGAAAAAAAAATTCCCCCAGCCTGCCTGAAGTGAAATGGATTGATTTCAAAGATTCCTGAGCTGTCAGATAGCTGCGAAATTGTCTGTGCAGAGCTGTCGCTGTAGCTGTTTAAGGGAGCCAAGGTTAAACAGCGTTCGCTACACTCTTAAAAAGATTTTATACAGCCATTGTCTTGACATTTCAATCATGCTTGCACGTCCATACGGGATATTATTTATTATTTATTTTTAACCAATGATTCTGACTTATGTTTGCTTATTTCTCCCATACGCTACATTTTAAACACTGGGTAAGCCATTAAGTAATAGTTCTATAATAAATACTTGAAATATAAATCCATTATAAGTTGAATTGATTGCACTAATTGAATGTTTGGCTAAATGTGCTCTCAAGGCTATAAAAGTCTGGCTTATATTGCTGTTGTAGAATTGTTCAAATAAGTGCATGAATTGGATGGGAAATGATACCATCTCAGTCTCATTGTTGAGTAAGTCTTTAGTCTAATGTTCTTATGAATCCCTTGCCAAATGATTTATTTCTTTACAGTTGCATGGCCTTTATACAACCAATGAAAATAAGTGATATTTAAGAATTTAATCCATTTGGCCAATAGTTTTGGATGAAGATTGTAGTGAAAGTTTGTTTGACTCCTCCCTCCTGCCACTGTTGTTATTCTACCTTGAAGTAACTTTTACTGTGTTTTCAAAACAAACTTTTTTTTCAGTGAGTGTGAGAGTCAGACTTTAGTACAGTTTGGAGTAGTTTGAGTTCTTCTTTTCTTTGCAGACTGTGATTGGGTGCCTGTGGTTGACAGTGTGGCCTCTTTGTTCGCAGTTAAATCAGAGCCAATGAGCAGCAGCGATATCACCACCTCGGTAGCGGACGCCTCTCTAGACAGCTTCTCAGGATCAGGTGAGGGGGTTTGCGTGTGTGTGTGTGTGTGTGTGTGTGTGTGTGTGTGTGTGTGTGTGTGTGTGTGTGTGTGTGTGTGTGTGTGTGTGTGTGTGTGTGTGTGTGTGTGTGTGTGTGTGTGTGTGTGTGTGTGTGTGTGTGTGTGTGTGTGTGTGTGTGTGTGTGTGTGTGTGTGTGTGGGTGGGCTGCTTCTCACACACAGCAGCAGAACTGATTAGTGAGAGATGGGTGACCGATAAGCTGGCCCCCAGGAATTGTCCTTGCAGCTAAAACACCTATATATTGTGTGTGTGTGTGTGTGTACTGTATGTGTTTAATAGTGAGTATTTAAGGAATAGACACTGCCTACCTTACCTTTGTCAGCATATTATATGTGCTGAGCTTGTGTGTGTGTGTGTGTGTGTGTGTCTTCACACTGAGTTATGACCTGTACTGCACTGTGCCTGTCTGTCCGGTGGAGTGACACAGCGTCTCTGTGGCCCTACCTCTCTCCATGGGCTGTTACTCTATCGCTCTGTCAAATATACACACACACACACACACACACACATACATTAAGGGGCATTGTTATATAATACCCAGGCCTAAAAAAAAATCTTAGATAAATTAAAAACAATGTATCTGTATCTGTAATGTATTTCATTTTATGTCCAAATTTGATAGTACATAGATTTTTTTTAACTGTGTCAACCTGCAGCACTATCTAGTTCATGTTTCCATGAACACATGCATTATCAGCTCCGCATCCATCAAACCACTCTCCCTGAAACAACTGCATATGGCGTTAGCTTGCCGCTAATTTTTCCCCATTTCCGCAACTGTTTAACCAAGCACTTGATACCTTAACACTAGAAGCACATAAATCACTGCTCCCGACTTTTGTCTTTTGACAATATTAATGAAATTTAGTAATCGTACACCCCCTTATCCTCCACGGGGAAACCCAAAGCTCCGCTCAGAAAGAGCGGGGTTTCTTCCAGTGGACAGGTGCTGCTGATGTGGGAAACGTGTTCAATATTAATAATGTGTGTGAGGGCTTACAGCATACAGTTACATACAGTTAGTACTACCCCCGCAACCGAATCCCTTATTTTACATGTCACAACCAATTACACAAATGTCTCAGAACTGTGCTACCCGGCTGTGTTTAGCAATGGTACTGTAGCGAGTGTGACACGCTCTTAACTGTATTTCACATTCAATAGGAAGCTTAACTGTGCCAAAATGAGGTGTGCGCCATTTTTTGAATACAAGTAAAATAGATTAAAGGATAATTGTTGATCATTTGAATTTCAGTTAGCAAATGTATCACACTGTTTCACAATGAGTCTTCCATAGTTAAACGATATTAAACTCGAGGTAATGGTAATTTTTGTCCAATAACTAATTAACTAAATAAGAATAATAGTTATTCTTCTTCTCAAATTATTTGGTTCTACTAAGCCTTTATTTTTGTTGTTTTACTAAGGCCTGATGTATACTTAGTTGCGCGCCGGTGTCGCACGTCGAAAATAGCTGATCTACAAGATCACAACTCGCCACACAACGACACGTGGTGAGCTTATGTTGCCTATTTTAGTGACACAATGAGCAACCAAGTATAAATCAGCCATAAGTATAACAGAAATAACAAACAGTAATAACTCGGGTGGGGGGGGGTTGCAACACGTGCGCAACGTGATTCCTACTACGGCTTCAAAACAAGCAAAACTCTCGTGTGATTCATATGCTTAGAGGGGGATTTTCCCAAGTTTAACAGGGCTGTGGAACCACACAGACGGGTAGCATGTTTAATGAAGGAGTGATTATGCAGTAGCGCTCGTTACCTGCAATCAGTGATGTCACTTCCAATGTAATGTGGTTGTGGGTTTGAAGGCCCGAGGCACCCATGCAGAGCCACAGGCCCCAGACTGATTCAGACCATCCTGTGTGTGTTTACACCAGTGGTCGTCATGGCAGCCCCACAAGTATCTCACAGATACGCGGGTCAGCAGAAAAATCTGACATTCTTACCTGATTATTTTACTTCATTATTGCTCTCCGGTTTTCAACCTTAAATAAGGTTACTGAAATAAATAGTGTAATGCAATGTAATTACTGTTTCCTTGGAATCCAGAAGTTCTGTTGGCAAAAGATAATATTTACCTTATTTCTTAATGTTTAAATATGTGCTTGCCTCTTTTCTTTTTAACTCTCCTCAGCTATTGGAACCGGTGGCTTCAGCCCAAGACAAACTCACCAGTTCTCTCCGCAGATTTACCCTTCCAAGTAAGACTTCTTTTAGTTTTCTTTAAAAAATAAGCAGCATCCAACTTCATTTAGAACTTTAATTAGATCCTTCTGCTAGATTGCCTTTTTTCTGCCTGGCTTTGTTTGCCTGGATGTCTGCAGCTTGTGCACTCCCAAATCTGTTGTAATTATTATCTTGCAAAAATTTCCTTTGCCATTTATTATTCTTTCGCCATGTATATCAGCCATGTGATGCTATCTCCCTTACAGCTTTGGCTCAGTATTTAAGATTAAGTAGCACGATCACAAAGAATTTGTCAGTGAGCAAAGTTTGTGTTATGGTTTTTGGGGTAAAATACAGTCCTCTGTCTTCCTGCTTCCCTCTCTCACTTTTCCCTTTTGTTTCTTTTCTCAAATAGCAGAACATATCCACATATTCTTCCTACCCCTTCATCCCAAAATATGGCTGCGTATGGGCAGACGCAGTACACCACAGGAATGCAGCAGGCCGCAGCCTATGCTAGCTACCCCCAGCCTGGCCAGCCCTACGGCATCCCAGCCTATGGTAAGATCTCACTGACATACACGATCCAGTCCTTCACAAGCTGAAAGATGGTTCGTCGGATCCTCTTTGTGCTGTATTACAATGATATGCATCGACGTCACAGCACAGAAATAATATTTGTTCCCCCTGGTAGATATCAGCACAAATCTTAGCTTAGGACCAAGATTTTTCTCATAATAAAGAAAGACCACGGGCAATGCTGAGTCATTGTTTAGTGCCTGCACGTGTTCCTCTAATGCCACACAACAATTCGCTTATTAAGCTGTTCCGAGTTCCGACAGATCTGAAAGATTACTGATATAAATTTCAAAACAAAAACTGGTTTCCGCTGGCATCGCAAGAGCGAAACAACGGAGAACATAGCTAACAGCGTGCTTTATTTGTCCAAAGTCTTTGGTAGTTCTTTGACCCGAAAAGGCCTTTCCAATAATGTAGAGGAATTTATGCTGTTTGTTTGAGTGGTGGCACACTGCTAAACCTGCTGTAACATAGACATTTACCTTGGGACTGATTCAATCTAACCCTCTGCCAGTTTAACTAACAAACACTACCAAGTGTAACCTTTTATTGTTTTTGCAACTTCTCACAGATGGCCTATCTTAAATAATAATACTTCTGTTAAAAATCAGATAGTGTGTGTTTTTCAACTCCGGGTGCTCTGGGACCACTAGTACAGCTAGTTTTCTATCTTTCCGTTAATTGCAATCACCCGGCGTTCCGGGTATAACCACTCAGTGATCAGATATCTAGAGCGACAAGGACACCAGGTGAATGTAATTAACTATCTGGTAGAATGGAAAACCAGCACAACCAGTGGTCCCTGAGGACCGGAGTTGAGAACCACTGTAAGGGCCATACCCGGTTTGACAGCCAAGTACTAGTTGTCCCGCAGACAACTGCTTTGCAGTGAGATTGAACCCTGTGCAATCTAATATTTCTAAACGACTGATAATAGTGATAATCAGTGATCATCCATTCTGCGATAACACACACACACAAGTGATCGGCTCTGTGCCCCTTTGCTGTGTCCGGGGAAATTGAAACCTGTGTGTTGACTGTTGCTTGTGCATCAAACCGATCTGGTGTCACTAACTGATTTAGGTCCATTGTGGGCAGGCATAAAGACGGAGGGGGGTCTGAGTCAGGCCCAGTCCCCGGGACAGACGGGCTTCCTTAGCTACAGCTCCCAATTCACCACACCACAGACGGGACAAGCCCCCTACAGCTACCAGATGCAAGGTGAGGACGCTATGATGAATCACCCACTTGCTTCCTCAATACCCAACTTCTCTACTTCCTCAATACCCAACTTCTTTACTTCCTCAATCGCGAACATTAATTACTTCTTCAAACCCAACTTATCTACTTATTCCACCCTCTGCCTTTCTACCTCCCCAATAACTAATGTCTCTACTATCTCAACCCCAAGTTTCTGTACTTCCTCAATCCCCAACTCCTCTATTTGTTCCACCCCAACTTGTCTACTTCGCCAATAACCAGCTTCTCTGCTTCCTCAATCCCCATGTGCTTCCTCAATCCCCAACTCGTGTACTTCTTCCACCCCAACGTCTCTGCTTCCTCAATAACCAACTTCTCTACTTCCTCAATCAACAACGTCTCTACTTCTTCAATTCCCCAACTTCTCTACTACTTTGCCTCTACTGCTTCCTCCCTCAGACAGTACAACTGGATACCTCTCAGGAATAGCTGTTGAACGTTATTATTCTCCCTTATGCCTTTTCATGCTTTTTATTCAAACTATGCTGCACTCATTCGTCGTGAAAATGCAACAAATACACAAACTGGATGGGAATCTAGAAGCATGGGTAGAATGGGTGCTTTACAAGACCGTTTTCTCTTATCCTCGCCCTTTCTGACGAAACTACTGTATCTTTCCCCTTTGATCCTCAATATCTATTATCCCAAAGCACAAAGGTCCTCTTTACCGTTGTTTTACTAATACCACTAATGACGTACTTTCTTTTTTCATTTGTACGCATTTTTGCATTTCTCTGTGCAGCATAAATTTCTCCCCTCCGGTCAACCGCACCAAGCTACTTTTATTTATTCTCTTTAAAGGAGATTCGAGAAAAGGGTCTCTGTCCTTGATTTAACGATTCAACGGCATGCGTGAGGCCCTCGCCTATATCCCGGGCAGATGGCTGTGTCCGGGCAGTCGTTATGAGCTGCCTCCCCGACTGCTCCCTCTCCTCTTAAAACGAATCAACACAGATGGAAAAATGGCAGGCACTTAAGAGGCACCAGCCATGCCTACCCTCTCCCCTCCCCTCCACCGCCTTTTGTTTTTTCTCTCCCTGTGATCGTATTTGTATTTGTTTAAGAGCTGAGGCCGTGGAGATTTATGGCCTTGAAGTCGATAAATACAAGTTGTCGCTCCGTTTCTCTCTCTCTCTCTCTCTCTCTCTCTCTCTCTCTCTCTCTCTCTCTCTCTCTCTCTCTCTCTCCCTCTCCCTCTCCCTCTCTCTCTCTCTCTCTTTCTTTCTATCTATCTATCTCTTTCTCTATCTCTCTGTGTCAAACAGCCCTTTACCTTGGCAGCACCTGCGCCAGAGTAAGCTAGCCCGCTCTTTCTTGTTGCGCTCCTCTCCTGTCTGAACGTGTGACCGTAGGAACATCTCCACATGTTGTTGAAAAGCCTCCAGAGCATCTTACAATAAATAACACTCGCCCAGCAACAGATGTGGCACAGGGAAGCCTCTTTTCCACGCCTCTTAACCAAATACAGTCGGCCGCAGCAGCTAGAGATCTGCAGCGCTCTCCAGCCTGCTGCATGGTAGCTGCGAGCCGAGACACACACACACACACACACACACACACATACAGAGAGAAAGAGAGATGGGGTAAGAAAAAGAGAGACAGAAAGCATGCAAGGCAGAATGTACACGCTGCTTGGCTGGCCTCAGCGGTTTAACTCACGATGACAGTGTTATGTGCCCATTCATCTTCTGAGTATTATGCTTTCTCTCTGTCTCCCTCTCTCTTTCTCCTTCTCACTCTCTCTCTCCCTCTCCCTCTCCCTCTCCCTCTTTCCTGCTGCTATCTCTAGCTATCGGATGCCCCACACGGCGTTAAGTGCGTTAGTAATTGACAGCCACGTTACATGACAGATTGACCACTATTGTGGCCCTTGTGTTCTCTAAAACTCTGGCGGCTCTGGCCCTCGGCCACAGCATCATCATTACTCTGTATTGATCTGCCTGGGAGAGAGGGGCTGTAGGCCTGGGTGTCCTGAGTCTGACCATATACTCAGGGTCTACACGTGATACACTCCACCCCACCCCCCCCACCCCTGTGTCACTGCCACCAGCCCGTGGCCAGCTGTCAAGGGAAAGGACGATTACATTAATGTTTTTCTGCGCTTGGCTTTCATGTCTGATGCCACGGAGCTTTGTGTGGGTGCTAAAGTTTGCAATACCGAAGTGCAACGGAAGAACAAAGGCGTGCCTGTGCACTCTGATGTTACAGACCCTCGTCATAGTTTTATTGAGTGCATCCTTTTGGATTATTTCTACATGGCGCTGTTGTGCAAATCTTTGAATACATATATTTGTTTCGATAACATTTTGAACTCAAATCTTTGCTTCTGGAGGTCCCTGGAACAAAATATTTTACAAATGTTCGCTTTAGAAAATGAATATATATTCAAAGATTTGCACACATTTTCACGATTTTTCAAAAATAGTAGATCTACAAGCTCATAGCGTGGCGCTCAGTGCCGTGCTATGAGCTTGTATATATGCTATTTTTGAATAGCCAAAGACAATAGCCAAAGACATCTAAAATGACAGAGATGCGTTCCCAGGATTGAATGGGTTAATTTGGGAACGTTTTTGTCTACAAGGACAAGCCCAAAGTAAGGATGCCGGTGTTGAAAGTGGCTAAAGAGACAGAGAACCTATGCCGACGGTAGGACCAAGCAGATGTTAATTAGGTGAATAATTGGGTTCTAAGGCAGTCTCTCAGTGGCAGTAGCCTAGGAGTGGAAGGGAGTCGAGGCCCCGGTCTGCCTTTTAAAAGGAGAGCCCCATCTGGACTTGATAGCCTATTCCCAAGTGGGGCATACAAACTTCTGCTACAAATATTGTGCACTGATGATAGACTTAGCCCGTGGCAAGAGGACTGATCAAGCAAAGCAAATGGACTCCCAATTGCAGGGCCAGAAGGCAGGATGGAAGGGAGGGAGGGAGGGAAGAAGTGAGGGATGGTGTCTAGTCTTGAGTGAGTGAGCTAACTGGAGCAGGACAGGGGGGGAGGGGGAGAGAGAGAAAACATGCCCCCCGGGGAAGCGCAAGGGCCCCCCATTTCCCCCGCCACCACTACCACCGCAACCACTACTACACCCCCCCCCCCCCCCCACAGCATGGGCCCATTCTCACTGGGCTTGCAGGGGTCCCCTTGGCTTTTATGTGGGTCCTTGTTCTCCACAGAGTAACCCTCTAACCCCACGAGTGAGAGCTTTTATGACTTTTTGAACTGTGCATTAGGCTAATTTGTTGTCGTTCAAAGCCTTTCTTTTTCCACCCGGGCTTCTCTTCTGTTCTCTTGTCTCATTGCTTTGTTTTGTTGGACTTTCACTGTAACTTTCTGAGGAGAAAACAGACGTCTCTCTCTCTCTCTCTCTCTCTCTCTCTCTCTCTCTCATCTCTCTCTCTCTCTCTCTCTCTCTCTCTCTCTCTCTCTCTCTCTCTCTCTCTCCGTTGAAAAAGCCCTTAAAATGTCAAACAAAATTGACAAAAGTAGAGAACACGTCAGATGAAATGTGTTAGAGAGACTTGGTTGGAAAAGAAGGTGGAAAATAATCTTCCGTTTACACGTGTGATCGCTGGGAGAGGGAACAAGCTAGACAAATAAATTGTCCGTCTTGGTAATCTGGAGGTCTTTTATTTCCCTAAAGATTTTTAGCCCAAGCAGTGGCTACTTGGCTGACTGACAAGGCCAAGCCCTATATACTTGTACTATGTACTTGTACATTGTATGTCAAATAGTGAACATAGCCGATCTACAAGCTCAAAACACATTGCAACGTGTTGTGAGATTGTGGATTGCTAATTTTCACAACCTATTTGCCTATTTTCACCAAATGTTTGTCAATTTTCGCCAAATGTTCACCTATTATGACATTCCCAGAATAGGGATGATAGGGTTCATTGGGTTAAGTTTGTTTCATTCTCTCTCTCTCTCTCTCTCTCTCTCTCTCTCTCTCTCTCTCTCTCTCTCTCTCTCTCTCTCTCTCTCTCTCTCTCTCTCTCTCTCTCTCTTCCCTGCCATACGTCCCTCTCTACCTCCCTTGGCCTCCCTATTCCCCCTCCACACACACACACACACACACACACACACACACACACACACACACACACACACACACACACACACACACACACACACTCTAAAAGCTGCTTCACGTTTGTCACGGTGTGGGAGGGCCCTCCTTATGGGGCCAATGACCAGAGGATGAAAAGAACTCCCTATGTTTGTCTCGGGGAACAAAGGTGTAATTACGCCCCCATTTAGGAACAGTAAATTAATCTGACCCCCTTCGTTTTCACTGCCGCTATGGGATATGCTACGGCTGTGGGATGAAAGTGGTCGTGGGGATGAAGTGAAAAGGCAGTTTTAAGAGATCGTTGCAGCAGTAGCTCTCATTAATGTCCCCTGTGGATGCAAACAGAAATTATCTTTGAAATGGAGAGTTAAGGGTCATATTTGTTAAGCTTACAGGAACTAGCCCTTGGGGGATTGGTCAGAGCGTGTCGCTGTAGACACAGTTTAATCAGATATATGCATTTTTTAAGTAAGGCTGGCTTTGACATACTAATCCTCTCCCAGAATGGAGTAAGAGCAAAATGGCTGCAGTGTGAATATGGTACTATGTTACCATATAGTGCCACGTATTGTCATGCAGGCCAGTGAGAACTTGATAGGTGTTTAAGTGTAAGGATACACACACACACTCGCACACTCACACACGCACACACACACACACAGACTGACAATACACTCCCATTTCTTTTTCTATGATCCCTCTATGAGCCCTGCCTTCCTCTCCCTGTCGGCCTGCTTTCTGCCTGTCTGCCTGTGAGCCCCCTGCAGTTCACCCACCCTGACATGAGAGTGCAGGTGGAGGGGCTGCTGACGAGAGAGGGGGGTCAGTCGTGTCCCGGGGCCCCGTGTCTCCGCTCCTCTCCCCCACCCCTGTCCACCGCAGTCTCTATAACTCCATGTCATGTATATTATTAAGCCATTAGATGCTATCAGCCCCTCTGAATGATTTAATTCCCTCCGAGGTGCTTCTTTTGAACGCGGGGAGAAAAGGAAAGCATACATATTCATTGGGGGGCTGCTGGGATGACAATGCACCCCCCCCCACCACCCAAAAAAAAAGTCAATACTATAAACCCCTACCCCACACCACCACCACACCACCCCGGCTCTCCCTCCGCCCCGCCACTCGTTGCACCCTCCAGTGACTCAACACACAACAGCCTCTTGTCTTCCTCACATTGTGAGGGCTTGGAACCGCTTGGAGAGCCCCCACCCGCCCTCCTCCTCTTCATTCACCAGTGCAGATTCAATCACTGATAACGCTAGGAAGAGTAGGAAGATAGGGCTACTGTTGAAGGCTCTGTTCCCCCCAATGCCCCCTACCCCCCTCTTCTCTGTTCGCCACCCCCCAAATAGTCCCACAAAAAGCCAGCTTCCCTCCCTCAAACAGAGTGCACTGTTTCACCTGAAAAACCGCACGACCTTGCAAGTTATTTCTGCTGACACAGAAGAACATTATCTCTTTTGCCGTAATATGCCAAAAATGTCTCGTTTTCTTCCATGCAGGTGGCACTTTCACAACAACATCGGGATTGTACCCGGGAAACAACTCCCTGACGAACTCGACTGGATTTAACAGCACACAACAGGTAGCCGTGCCCACCCACCACCCAACCCCTCTGCTCTGCTCTCTCGGGACTCCCTCTTTCTTTGGTGTTTCGCCCAGGTGGCCGTGGTTTTGAGGTTAGGTTATAAGGCAGTGGTTCCCAAACAGTGGGAAGAGGACCCATTTTTATGGGTCGCGACTCGCAAGAAAACATCCCTTTTTTTAACTTCTTATTTGAATGTATTTTTATTTTTTTTAGATTTTTGGGGCATTTCTTATTTTTTCATAATTATTCATAAAAAAAATCTAAATTCCATTAAAAAATACATTAAGAAGTAGTGAAAATAGCAGATCTACATGCTCACAACGCGTCGCATCGAGACGCGTTCTGACCTTGTAGATCGGCTATTTTCCACTCGTTTGGGTCCCGGGAAGACATCAAATTTCTCTTTTGGGTTAGGGTTAGGTTTAAGCATATAACCACGCGCCCCTGGGCGTAACACCTCAGAAAGAGGGAGCCCCCTGTTCTCTCATCGTGGGCTAGCTCTTGCAGAGCTATCGGCAGCTCATATTAGATTAAAATGTAAACTTCTCTCTCCCAAGCTGGAAATCTTTACGGAACACGCATTCTCTATATGTTGCATTTCACCCATGACATATTCAAACATGAATCACTCAGTGTGTCAGAAGTGCTGTAGACGGGGATTATCTGCCTCTCCCCCAGCAGCACATATGTATTATGCCACAGAGGAAAAAGAAAGAAAAAACACACACACACAGACCAAGACCGATCGTTGTCCAGATGGAGGACAGAAGAGACATGTGTTTGCATTTATATTTTGGAATCTGCACTGTAAAGTAGCAACACTGGTGCAGGGCATATCTCACATTACTCTGCCCTGCCTCCTACTTCTCTGCTTTTCACACTACTACCTTTCTCTCTCACTCGCTCTCTCTCTCTATCTTTACCTATGCACTCTAAATCTACGTGTCTGTTTATTGCATCTCTGCTTCCTTCTCTCTTCATGCCCTATCCCTGACTATACTGTCCTATACCCACATATTTGAACTTATTGTACACCTCTCTCTGACAACCAAATACCTCCTTTCCCCCTACCTCCTTTCCCCCTTACAGGACTACCCCGGCTACCCAGCTTTTGGCCAGGGCCAGTATGCTCAGTATTACAACAGCTCGCCCTACACCTCGCCCTACATGACGAGTAACAACACCAGCCCCAGCACGCCCTCCACCACGGCCACATACACTCTGCAGGAGCCCCCCTCTGGCATCACCAGTCAGGCCCTCACAGCAGTCACAGAGAACCCTGCAGGTATTAGGAGGAACGCATCCCTGGTACACATTCATGGTACACAACATACACATGCATGCACAGAGAGAGAGAGAGAGACACGCAAGAGACAGAACGTTCCACACCAACACACGTGCTGTAAACTGTATATGCACACATGCTAGGGCTGGGCAATTAAGCGAAAATATATCGACCAATAACCGACTTTTTTTACATACATTTTGTTTGTCTTATATAATTTATCAACGAATCAACACGAAAACGAATTGTAATAGATTGTTTAAAATCAACTGAATCGATTAGTCTGATTAACCTTGTATTATACTTTGTTGTACAATGGTGGCATAACATTTTTGTGAAAATAGCCTTAGTAGATCTGCTATTTAAACTTTTTATTTTTTAAATGTGTTGTTCATTCGTTGGAGGCGAAAGTTTCAAATAGTCGTAATATTGATTTGTATCGAAGTCGTATCGCCCAGCCCTAACACATGCGTGCATAGTTCTCAGGAGCACAGGGGACTTTATTTGGTGCAAATGTGGTCTCAGGGAAATCATTTGAGCCATCAGCTGTAGTACACTAAAGTGTGGGAAGCACAGAAGGACGACTTGCCCCGTAATTGCATGTGACGTTAATGCATCATCTGGCAGTGGTGTGTCGATGATATCATTTATAACTTAATGGTTGCATTTGAACTTGTCATCAATCAGCAGTCAAATAGATCTGGTTCTAAATAAACACTCTTAAGATGCAGTCATTCAATTTAGACTCAGATGAAATCTGTGTTATCTTTCTACGATGCACACAGGGGTTTTCCCTCGCTGTGTGTTTTTTAAATCAGTCTTTGACTGAATGCAATAGCTTTCAGAAGCAGCTCTGCCAGCAGAATGCCATTCATTTTATCATGACTCATAGTCACACACATAATCACTAACTAACATCCCAGATGATTGCCTGTGTGTAATAACCTAGAATAGAACTGAATATAAACTTTATTGTCCGTATGTGGAAATGTGCCTTTGGCTTCACTGTAGCACATCCAAGACCTAAACTAAATACCAGTAAACTCAACAGACACAATTGCATACAAGGCAAAAAAAACTCCTACAAAAATAACAGCCTATCTTTGATAGTCTTTCTCTGTCTCATTTTTTTTTTCATTCCTTTCCTTCCTTTCAGTAGAGTATAGTACCATCCACAGTCCATCAACCCCCATTAAAGATTCAGAATCGGATCGATTGCGCCGGGCCTCGGATGGAAAGTCACGTGGCCGGGGCAGGAGAAACAACAACCCATCACCGCCGCCCGACTCCGACCTTGAGGTAGGGTGAGCTAGCGCTACCTTGGCGACAGACGGCCTCGCCCTGTCTGAGGCGCACACACACACACACACACACACAAACACGCACTCACCAGCGCTAATCCACTTTACTCTATGGCTGCCACAGTGGGTGCTAACTCCTGATGCACATTAATTCTTAAAGATTTGAACACGCGTAACTATGAATGAGTTATTAATGCAGTCTGGATCATGTGACACTGCAACGGAAACAAAATCAAATAAGTAAAAGCCCTCAGGTAAATCATTTATATAACAGTGATACGGCTGTGTGGAAAACAGCATGATTTGGTGTTAGAGTGAACAATGTCCTCTGATGTCCCCCGCCCCCCCCCCCCACACACACCCACATCCCACTCACACAGACAACACAGGTGCTATGAAACACGCTGGCAGTGTGTGTGAATGTTAAATAGTGGGCCATTATGTCAAAATAAACCCTTAATTATTCCGGGGGCTCTTCATTAATACGATATGAATTCCAAAGAGGTTAATAGCAGCCATTATGGCGCTGACATCATTGCATGTTAACATATCTAGTTAATTAGTTTGTCACTATTGATTGCTCTAATGTAAAGGGCATGGGATGGATGGCGTGCGGTGAGGGGCGGGGGGGGGGGGTGGGGTGCGTCGGGGAGGAACTGTTGCGGTGACCAACCCAAGCAAATGGATCCTGGTCCCTGTGGCACACAAATACACGCTCCTGGCCTATTGACCAGGAGGATCACCTTGCAAGCATACAGAGTGGGCCATTGATTTTGCCTCTTTTTCTCTCCATTTTTCTTTGTTTCTTTCTTTCTCTCTCTCTCGCTCTCTCCCCTCCCCTTCCCCTCGTATCGCCCGCTTCCATCTCTCCAGCGAGTTTTCATCTGGGACCTGGATGAGACAATCATCGTTTTCCATTCGTTGCTCACGGGGTCTTACGCCAACAGATACGGACGGGTGAGTGACATCAGACTGTGGCAGTAGCAGTGCACGTTATCAGCAAAACACATAAATATTAAACCAAAAAAATTACAGAGGGGGAAACGGGCCAGAGAATAGGAGAGGGTGGGTTTGGAGAGGGTGGGTTTCACTGTGCCTTGAGACCATAGTGAGGAGATGGAGCGGAACTCAATGTACAGATAATTGTTTCTTTTTTTAATAGGCCCAATGAGGCCCGGCAACTATTTGCCTGCTCGTTGCAGCTGTTGGTGCTATGCAGGGCTGCTCGGGGCTCGGCTGCAGGGGCTCACAACAGTTGCACTCGGGATGTCTATTGACACATCTTAAGTGTTCCTTTCTCCTTTAGAAATGCCACATTGTTAGTTTAATTAAGTGCTGCTCAATCCGGCCCATTCAGGCTTGAATTTCCCAGGAGAACGCAGCGGGAGACTGAGACCACCGAATGTAATTTAGCCAAAACTCAAAACTAGTGAGGCGTTCTCCACTTTAAAGACTTATCTTGATAAAGATTCAATTAAATGACTGTCTTTTTTTCCATTGTTACAGATGGCAATGCTATAGAAAACGGCTTGTGTTTGATACGCATTTTGTGGATAACTTAAACCATATCCGCTAAATGCGAGTTTGTACTTTGAAGGCTGTTGAGGTATTTGGGAAGTCATTTGCTGTGCGCGCCATGTCAGTGTACATGCTCATTTCATGGAGAAGAGTTTACTTTTCCAGGCTTTGCTATTTGTTATTTCATATAAATTACACTCTCTAAATTTAAACTTTCAAAACAAACAATTTGGGAAATAAGGCTATCTCCTCGTCTCATGGTTGCTGTGAGGTCATGGGATCTACAGTATACAACGCTGAGTTTATCAGCCGCTCAGCTTTTCCCATTAAGAAATGTACTTGCATCGACCTGAAGTTAATGAGAATGAGGTGGCATATAATTATGAGACATTAAATGTGTGAAATATAGTTATGAAATATACTCTCCAATCTATTTTGTTTTTTATTTTGACATGATCAGATCTGTTATTATTTTGTCTTGAGGACTGAACTCCCCTTTCTCTGTCTGTTCTGGGTATGGCCTTTTCAGGTTTTTTGATGTAGAAAATGACATATTGCGTCTCATGTGTCAGAGAGCTTAGCGTCTGTGGCCCGTGCTCTGTGCCTTTGTTCTGGTATGAGGGGGTGTTTGATGGGGGCAGTGTTTTGTTTTTGGGGTGAAAGAGGGCTGCCCCGCGACCCTCCACTGTTTATTTACTTTATCCTTAGCCCTGCATGCTGGGTAAAGAGAGAGCGGCTTAGGGAGCTGTGGCTCAGAGATGAGGGCCTCTCCAGCCACACACACACACACACACACACACACACACACACACACACACACACACACACACACACACACACACACACACACACACAGGGACTCCGATGTGCCCCTCCGAAACAGGAAACACTCCTGACTCCATAAGGGCTCGCTCTGTCAGGGCTCATATAGGACGTGACAGCCGCTAAAGGCTCTCTCACTCTCTCCCTTTTCCTCAACATTCCCTAGTTTTCTTTTCCCCCATCTGTCTCAACCCCCCCCCTCCCACCCCCCGGTATTTTCTGTCTTGTTTTTTCTGTCGTGATTAAACCCACCTACGCTAGCCGTCCAAAGTTACACGATTATTATTATTATTAATATTATTATTAGTAGGAGTAGTATTAGTATTAGTATTAGTATTATTATTATTATTATTATCATTATTATTATTAGAACTGGCCAAGCTACGAGAGGGAAAAGTAAACATTCTCGCTGGCCACAGAGTGCTGCTCCTTAGCTTATCGGAAACAACGATCTGTAAACCAGCTCAGACACCCCCCCCCCCTCCACACACACTCAATCCCTGACTGTTCTGTCGTATATGTCATCCGTACCTCAGTAGCATAAACAACATGTTACAAAACAGTGTGTTTTCCCTTCCTTGTTGCTCGGAACTTGCTATAAATAGATTTATATCTGAGAGTGTGCGCGCGCACACACACACACACACACACACACACACACACACACACACACACACACACATGCTTTCTCTCACCCTCTCTCATTCTCTCTCCCACAAACACGCACACGCACACACACACGCCCACATTGCTGTGCTTATCAGTTCTCCTAATTGGCATCAAGGCAGCTCTCCCCCATAAAGCTGATGGCTGGGGCCAGCTGTGCTACTATTGGGCTGGCTAGAGCTGGAGCTCGAAGGGGGGTGGGGGGGTTGCGAGGGGTTTGTGGGGGTGTGACTTGGCGCCCCTGTGGATGGCACTGACATCCAGAGACAGGTGGTGCTGGAGCAGTGACAGCAGCCAGCCCTTTGGCCTTCTGGCCTGCTTGTATTCTTAACTCCCTCACTGACTGATTGTTTAGATTTAATTGGAAAGGATTCACTCGCTCCGGAGAGCTGCACTTTACGCTGGCTTCTCCCCCCCCACCTACCCACCAAACCACACCGTAACCGTTAGCTAAATGACTAAATGAACTACGCCAGAGGTTTGGACGAGGGACTTGTGTTGGTGGCCTGTTGATGTATAGGGGGAGGGGAATGGGTAGGGTAATTATTTCTGATGAATTCTGAGTGAAAGATTGATTTGAACTGGGAGGTTATGGGAAGGAGAGAGAAAAAAAGGGGGAGCTAGAGAGAGAGAGAGAGAGAGAAGAGAAAGTGTGTGTGTGTGTGTGTGTGTGTGTGTGTGTGTGTGTGTGTGTGTGTGTGTGTGTGTGTGTGTGTGTGTGTGTGTGTGTGTGTGTGTGTGTGTGTGTGTGTGTGTGTGTGTGTGTGTGTGTGTGTGTGTGTGTGTGTGTGTGTGTGTGTGTGTGTGTGTGTGTGTGAGAGAGAGAGAGACACACACACACAGAGGGAGAGAAAGACAGCTGCCAAGAGTGGAGATTGAGTTCAACTTGTGTGGTTTGTCCTCTGTCATTTTAGTGAAGACGTAAGCATTGTGGAGTGTGACAGCTAATCAGTAGATAGCTCAGGTGTGTCTTTGGCTGGTTTAACCCTTTAATCCCGCTGGTCCTGCTGTGCGCTCTGCCTTTAATGCACCTTCACAATCCTCTCCCACAGCCAAGTCTCTCCCATCCTCCATTCTGCCTGCTAAACACAAATCTTCTGATTTGAAACATAAAACCGGAAGAAATCAGTTTTTTTTTTGTGTGGAAGGTTTTGAACTCGTGAATTGTATTAGTTTTTATGTTTTTCCTAGTTTTATAGAAGTAGCAGAATCAGTATAAAATGTGAGTTATTTACTAATGTATGGCATAAGATCTATTTCTTCACACATGAAGACATTCTAGTGTATCTGTCTGGGGATGTGCATACTCACTGACTCTTTTTTTCTTTTTAAAGGGAAAAAGTACACATTGTCACAGGTTCATTAACTATTTAAAGTGTAGTTCACTCTTCTCCACGTATTATCTTACAGACCAGCCCGGCCATATCAGCATTACAGTACATATCACATTACCGACAGAGAAAAAAATCTGGATTTAAAAAAAAACTATGCCTGAATGCAGGACATCATCAATATTCATTTAGGCTGGGAATAAATTGCGTTTAGAAATTTCAGGGGTGTTGAAATTACTTACCAAATCATATTAGGGGAATGCCTCAAAGTGGCTGCTGATGTTCCTGGGAAACTTAAAGGGGTAGGGATGGGTGGGTGCGGGTGAATTAGTTTCTCTCAACCTCACCTAGGGAGCAGTTGGATGATGCATCAACACAAGTATGCAGAGAACGGGCTATTTACGATTAAGCCGTGACCCTGACTCTTCTAAATTGATCACCCTGCTTTGGAAGAGTCACGCTTTTACTGCTTTCATTAAAGTCTGGGGGCATTTCTGATGACTATTCTGGCCCCACTTGGTCGTCATAAACAACTTACTTTCAAGTCTCCCCTAATGTCTTCTTTATGGCAGCAGCGCGCCGAGGAATTTAAGAGAATTCCTAAAGTGTAAAAGTGTTGTTAATTGAGTGACATCACTGTGACTATGAGCACTTATGCCTGATTTATGCTTAGTTGTCTTGCACTGGAAATATCTGATCTACAAGCTCACAGCATGTAGTGCTGCAAGGCATTGTGAGCTTTTAGAGCTGATATTTTGGTGCGAGACGAGAAGTAAAGATCAGGCCATAATGTACTGTATTACTATGACTGAAAAATAGAACAACAATACAGCACATGCAAGCTAGATAGAAATGACATTCTGTTATTTCCTGTGATAATCATAGTTTTCTCTGTTTTTTCCAGGATCCGCCCACGTCTGTATCATTAGGACTGAGGATGGAGGAGATGATCTTCAATTTGGCAGACACACATTTATTCTTCAATGACCTAGAGGTGCGTGCTTGACTATTTTCGTTTGTGTGTGTGTTTGGGGGGGATGCGAGCACCTTCTCTCGTCATGTTTTCCCAAGCTCACCAAACCGCCATTTATTTTCTTGTGGACTAGTGCATTCCCAACAACCTGCGATGATATTCCTGGTCACAAGGTTTCTTTTCCTGTAATATTTAAGGCCCCCAGTCCCGGGCTAGTAGATTAAGTCAAAACAGGACTGTATACATTACATAAGGATGACCCCGCCCCACCCCCATTAAAGTTTTAGCTTTAAGCAGCAACAACC
This sequence comes from Gymnoscopelus braueri, assembly GCF_963280865.1. NCBI lineage: Eukaryota > Metazoa > Chordata > Actinopteri > Myctophiformes > Myctophidae > Gymnoscopelus > Gymnoscopelus braueri. The sequence goes on along the minus strand of NC_137623.1, from coordinate 26,646,382 downwards.
GTTTCATAGCGGGGAGCCCATTTCTCAGTTACCAGTCCCATAGTGGTGAAGTATTACCTCGGAGCCCAAGGGATACTATGAATTTTACATGTGCTGTCAGGGTCGCCAGCCCCCCACCCACTCGCTCCCATAGCGGCTAGCGGCAATTTGTCAGGCTCTAGTGTTTCTGCGCCCGTCCCGTCTGTCTGTGTGTCGTGCTGTGTGCTCCAGTGTCGTTGTCTGTCCGCCTTCAGCGCAGACTCTTCAGTCACGGCATGAAATCACCCACCACCGAGCCTCTCTGAACCCCCTGATTCATGTACAGTTAGTGTAAAATCTGCCCCCGGGGACTCGGGGATAGAGAGATCGGGGGTTAAAGTGGAGGTACTGTAGACTGTAGAGAGGGGGGGGGGGGGGGCAAGGTAGTTGGAGGCCTCGTGTCTGGATGAGTGTCTGCTCCACCTGGGGGGTGGGGGCCAAACCAGTAGGGGTCCTGAGGCGTCTAAGAGAGGCTGTGCCTTTTTGAACACATACTGTACTGTGCAGACGTACAGCGGATGTCACATGCGCGTGCCCGTGAACTCATACACACACATTATGTTGCTAGACGCTTACACATTGAAACGATAAGCAAACCACTAACACTCCCTTTCACTCCATTTAACTTCTCTCTCTTTCTGTCACTCACTGTCACTGTCACTCTCTCTCTCTTTCGGTCTACCTCTCAATCCCCCCCTCCCGCTCAATTTCCCTCTCACACTCTTTCTCCCCCTGCTCCTCTACTCCCGACCCTCCCTCCCTCCTCTCCCTGACTCTCTCTCTCTCTTTCTTTCTGTTTCTCTCTCTGTCTCTCTCTCTCTCTCTCTCTATCCCCCCGTCTCTCGGTGAATGTGATCCCACTGACCCAGTGCTTTCCCTCTGTGTCCTGCTTTAGACTGACCTCGCAGGAGAGGAAATGTTTTGTTTGATACTTAAGTGTGAAGAGAGCTGCGGCCGGTCTGCCAAGTCTCATTAGTCACCACCATGTTGCTGCTGCTTCACATGAAGCAAAGCCGCCAAGGAGGAGGAGAAACTGAGAAAAAAAAAATACAAGAGAGAGAGAGAGTGGAAGGGAGAAAGAGAAAGAAAATGTTTGTGCTGCCGCAGACAGACGAGTGACTGAGAGATTCCAAACGCAGTCATCGTGATCAAAGTTAATTGGCTGCAATTGGCTGGTTAAATATTTCCTTATGCTATGGCCATGTTGAATCCAGTGTGGCTGCACTTTATTTAATAGACGTGCCCCAATCATTTGAAAAAATGGCAGTTTGTGACAACGCTTAAATGTGGTTTTGCTCAACATCTGTCCCGTGTTTTGATTTCTTTTCATGTGTGATGAAACCGTTCGCAGATGAATTGGCAGCTCAGACTGCTTATAAAATTATTTGAACGTGTGATGCATAGTTTTCTTCTTCTGCTCTATCTCAGTAACGGAATCATTACATTTCGTTTTGACACTTAAAAGCCTGGCACATTTTTTTCCCTCCTCCAGCCTAAACTAGAATAGCTTGCGGACTAAAATAGCATATCTGCGGTCTGCAGCAAGAATGCTTTTATAATGTCCAATGTAAAGATCCTTCTGCAAAAGTCACCGCAATTGTCATGAAATATCACTGTGTGCAGAGGATGAGGGACAGGCCAGGCCCTATGCGGCCATATTGATCCCACCTATTTAGCCGCGCTGGGCTAGTGTGTGAGTGTTAAGTGTTACTTCTCAGCGAAGCCTGACCAGTTGTGTTTCCTTTTGGCTGATTTACAGTCCTCCATCTCAGATAGGGCTAAATAGAGTCCAAACTATAAATACCAAGGCCAGCAGCAGTTATGTATTTAAGCATGTGCAGAAATGCATATGGTCCATCTAATTTAGTCTAAAGCCATAAAGGGACACCCCAGAGGCTGTGCAGAAACACAGGTGCAGTGTTAGTGGCCTAGCGTTGTGTGAATATTGCCATGGAGGTCTTAGCACTCTGTTGTTCCACCAACCGTTGCAGAAGCATTAAAAAAAAGTGCATAAAATACAGGCCCTTACTTCTTTACAACTTGGCTATGGTGGTGGTGGAGGAGGTATCCTTGACTCATTTGCTTCTATGGTGACTGGGTGATTTTCTAGTTAAATTGATCCAGACCAAACAATTGAAAACACACTGCTGCTACTGTTGTTTACAGGATCTCTAAACATCACCATCAGCCGGATATATTGATTGTGCTCCGCCTGGCTATGCCAGAAAGAATGCTAGAATGCTAGTTATACCGGGGTTAGCATACCCACGCGCGTGAATGTGCGAGTGAATGGAGGTTGGACCGTGTTGATAGAGCTGGTGAGTGACGATTCAGAGGAAAGTCATAAAAAGAAAGAGGGCATGCCGAAGGGGTCAACAGGGATCAGTTTCACCCCTCTCTCTCTCTCTCTCTCTCTCTCTCTCTCTCTCTCTCTCTCTCTCTCACTCGCTGTCTACCTCTCTTTCTCGTGTGCACTGTCTACCCTTCTCTCTCTGTCTACCTCTCTCTCGCGCTCTCTCTTTTCATATCACCTCTCTCTTTCTTCTTCCACTCCGCGTTAAACGTTAGATACTTGGTGAAGGTGGGCCATGGAAACACTGCACCGCCCCAATAGACTGCTTCCTCTCTGCCCACTCACAATGCAGGGGAAAGCAGAAGCCAGGCTATTGATCGCTCCCACACAACCCATTTGGCACTCAGTGTCTCAGATAAGACTGTACAGGAGAGGTGTAGTATTGTATGTACAGTACAATCTGTTTTTATCATCAAAAAATGCTCTCCCGCAAGAAGGATGTATTACGAAAGTAATTGAGGGCAATATGATCCGTATCGATTCGACGTCCACTGTATTAATTTGCCCTGATAGAAGAAGTTACATTTCTTTGTCTTTGCGTAGGAAATACATACGTATACAATCAGATATGTTATATAAATTCCAAAATCTTGATAACTTTTGAATTGGCCACATGCATGTGCTCCAATAGCGAACCCCTGCAATGCGGCCCAATAATTAAAAAAGTTCTCTCAGTGGAGATAAATGATAAACTTGGATTTGTCATTCAATAAAAATGATACACGTCCAGCCTCATTCTGCTTCCACACAGGTCCATCTGTTGGAAACATTTATTGCAGTGCATTTTATTATTCATTGGCTATCGTTTATGTTTCTCTGAGGGGCTTATTTATTTGAAGTGACACATAGGGGTTGAAGGTGGAGCTAATTGACGGTTTGGCGTGATGTGCATAATGAAGCCCTCTGAGAGAGAGGGCTCACCGTGAAGCCTGACAGCTCTGCTGTGACACGGGGTGTGAGTTTACTGTAGGTGCGCTGCCCCGCCCGCGCCAAGCCGCTATGTGGGAACCAGGGGCCCCTTTCTTGAACTGGCCGAGCCCCCCCCCCCCTCCCGTGCTCCCCTCTCAGTGGGGTACGAGGGCTATTCCTCTGCCCCCTGCACCCCACCGCACACCCCCCAGTCCCTGGGTGAGAAAACAACCCTCCCTGTCTGGAGGATAAAGGGCAAGGGGGCAAACCACTCGCAGGGGGAGAGAGAGAGAGAGAGTTGGCTGAGGGAGTGAGAGAGAGAGAGAGAGAGAGTAGAGGGACGGAGTGAGAGAGAGAGTAGAGGTAGAGAGGGAGAAAGTGAGAGAGAGAGAGAGAGAGAAAGAGGCCTCTGAAGGTGGGAACATTTCAAATTAGTCCACCGATACCGCCTGCACGATGCACAGTCTCACACATGCTCCCAGTATGTTTAGCTACATACAATTCAGACACAAATATTCTCTCAGTCTCTTCAATGCTTTTCTTTCTTTCTTTCTCTCTCACACACACACACACACGCGTGCGCGTGCGCGCACACACGCACACACGCACGCACATATAATGCACACACATACACATGCACACACATACACATGCAGTACCTGTGTGGAGCCAACCCCGTGACACTGCGAACTGGCTGGCTTTTATAGGCCCCAGCCTGCAGTCATGGGGTTGAAACCTCCTCTGTCACTCTCACCCAGGGGCTGCCTGTTAATGAGAGATGCTATGAAACGCGCAGTTACATTTAGCTCGCTGCTGGAATGGCCCTCCAGAGTCCCTTAGCGTGGAGGCGTTCTGTTGTTTTTACATCCCGCTACAGAATGTCAAGCTGCAGCCCCTTGCCGTTCCAATAAGCTTGTTAAGCTTTATTTAGCATTTCCAGTGTTGTGTTGGTGGTTTTTTAGAAGAGTTATATGTGTGACATGGTGCCAGTTAGGTTGTATAATTTTTCATATAAGTCATATCAGTCAGGTATTAAATCAATTCACATGGCCATTGTGTGGATATATATATGCCGTATATATATATGTATCATTTTGACTTATTTTTTCTATTAAATGACAAACAGCACCACTGAGATTTCTTGCAATATCTGCAATTTACTGTCTTGAGTTCAGCATTGTTATCTTTAATTACTGTTGCAAAAAAAAAAAAAAAAAAAGGAAACAGCCTCAGGAAGACCGAGGGAATATTTGTTATATTTCTGTCACAGGGGTTACTGTAAATCTACATGGATTGATGTGGCTATTTTCCATGCTTCATTCGTCCGCCTGGCCCGGCGGTGCAGCAGTTCTGCCATGCTGCTCGACATTAGCCCGTCAAGTCCCTGAGGCGGCAGGAAAGACTAAAGAGAGAAAGTGGAGGTTTTCAAAGCCCGCCTGTCTGTCCTCTCTCAACAGCCCCCTCCCTATCCCTCACCAGCACTAACCCCCAGCCTAGCACAGCAGATCCCATGCAGCACCAATGGGGGTTGAGGTTAGATGGAAAATATAACCTTTCTAACTGCGTGATGACAAACGATGGCATTTTCAGAATAGATTTCTTGTCCTGTATTAAAGAGGTAAACACTAGAAGACACAGCACCTGTGCGGTGTGTGGCTGCTCGTTGTAGAGGGGAAAAAACCACCAGACACTTGTGGGATTTGTCTAGACAAAACGACTCGCTCGGCAGAAATAGTTAGTGTACGGCTATAGGTTTGTTGAGTGGGGAAAAATGCTGAAATGTTTGAGATTTGATATCGTACTTAATGCTGCTCTCCTTGAGGTTTGGTTTGGGGCTCCAGTGCCAGAAAATAGTTTGCAAAATAGTTTTCAGCGAGAGGCAGTTCATCCATCATTTATAACCAATTCATACTTTTTCACTGACTACCTACGTTGAGCCTTCTCAGTTATATCCAAAAAGCTTAGCGAAGCACTCTGTGATATAGACCTCTGCAAATGTCTGAATCGGAACACTTTCTCTCCCATGCTATACATGTATCCCTCCCTCCTTTGTCCGTCCGTCCTTCCAACGCCACCCTGCCCCGCCCCCCACCCCCACCCCCATCGTGTGAATTTGTGTAAAAACCAGCATGGGCTCCGCTATATACCTGTGCTTTGTTTAGCGCCGCTGTTTGAATTCCGTGACTGTTCAAGCACAGATTTGTGGATTGGAATGAAGTGGGTTCGAAGAGACTCCCCCTTTGTTCACCACATCCTGTGGTTGACCCAGGTAATCACCCTCCTCTCCTCCTCACCTCGCCCCCCTCCCCCAAACCCCCCCCCCCAGAGACAGGCGTACCTGTGGTGGGAACAGGGAGGGAAGTTGCTGGGGGTCACACAGACCACGGGGGTTGGTCGGGGCGGGAGGGCGACAGGCTCTGCCAGTCCGAGGGGCAGTATTGAGAACCTGCGAACCATGGATGAGTCTTTTTCACATGGAATTAGCTTGTAGGGCCACAAGGAATGCTCTGATGATGGCTGTTATCGCTCACACTGCGGTTTTTGTCCACCACACACACGCGCACACACCCCCACACACACACACACACACACACACACACACACACACACACACACAGAGCTCACTTCACCTGTGGAGAAGATGAGAGAGGGACAGAGAGAGAGAGGCGAGATGATAAATGACTGTCTCTTGGACTCCCGTGGCAGCAGCGGGGCTCAAGGTTCAGTTATCCTGCAAAGTCATTTTATAGTATGTTTTGGTAATACACGTTGCTGAGCAAGCAAGCCCTTTTTACACACAGCCTCCCCCCCTCCCTCCCTCCCTCTGTCTCTGAGTGTTGAAGTCACCACTCTGAGCCCTTCCCAGGGCTACAGGAAGACTCAGGCCGTCATCGCTGATTGCTTAACGACAGATGCCAGAGGAACAAAGAAGGCTCTGATAGCTTCCCCTCAAATGAAAAGGTTTCAGCGGACATGGGGAAAGATGCACAGAGAGCGCAGCGCGCGCGAGCAAGAGAGAAAGAGAGAGAAAGAATGGTAGAGAAAGATCCAGGGTGAATTGAAATGTTTATTTTCTGTTTGTTGGGTTTCCTCTTCAAGTCGGGTCTGTTCGTTGCGCACAGTAGCCTCCTGTCTTTCATTGCGCTGCTTTGTTTCTCTCTCCTATTGAGGACAAGGACTGTTTGACGGTTTAATGAACTTAGAGAAAAGAGGCTGGTGTGTGTGTGTGTGTGTGTGGGGGGGGGGGGGGGTTCACTGATGAATTTAACAGAAAGACAAAGTGTTTGCATAAGGAGTAATTGCAATGGATTCTGGTGGAGGGTCTTCACTCCTCCGTACAGTAGGAACATCTGGTGTGAGTTAGTGGTGATTGTAGGTTTTTTACGGAGACCACTGTTTGCTTGGTGAGGGGAGAGCCGGGGGATTCAATGGAAAAGAGAAGTTCAAAAAAGTTCCTGGAATTTCTCAAATTGCCCCACAATGTGCCACCAAGTTGGGAGCTTGTCATTCAACTGTCACGGGTGTATAAAAGGAATGATGTGCTATTTATATGAAGCATTCATCTCTCGAAGTAGTAGGGACGCAATAGGAACCATGAGATGTTAATTCTCATTGCAAATCTCTTTGAAGATCGTCCGCCAGTCAGTTACTTTATTCTTACCTTGATTATTTGTATTCCATCTTGCACTGCGCTCTCTACGCAGTTACTTACTGTACCATCCATCATAACTGTATAGCTGGAGAACAAAAAGGTGTCGGAGCATTTAAATGGCCCCACCCTGTTATTAAATCCAGAGAACATGTCTGTCTGTCATGTGAGTCTTCCAGTGAGTCAGTGAGTGGCGTTCACTCCCAGCCGCCTTTCTTTCCATCCAGTCTAACATAACTGCATAGTCAGTGTCTTTAACAGCATTTTTCCATCCTTTGCATCCACTGCTTTCTTCCAGTGAGTCTCTCATTGTTCTACACCAGTGGTTTTCAAACGTTTTGTGCCCAACACACACCAATGGTCAAGTCAAAATCTCAAGACACACCTGAATTCATAGCGAACAGAGCCGACCTACAAGCTCACACAACCCGTCAATCGGCTATTATTGTTATTCTTGAAAATATGTGACAAAAAGAAAAATTACATTTAAAATACCCGCCTATCGCTCACACGTGGTTTTTGTCCACACTGCCCCCATGGCCAGAACAGGGATGCCAGTTTTAAAGTGGTTAAAATTTGCTTAAGGGTATATCATTTGTTTCTGTAATGAAAATTGAAATTAAAAAGTACTTTTTTGTATAGTTAGTAAAATATTGCAATAATAATGTGGTTGTCAAAAAATCCCCAGGCACACCTGGTCTTGTCTCAGGGCACACCGTTTGGGAACCACTGGTCTACGGTATAACGTCAGCTACCTTCCCTTTCTTTACATTCAGTGCTATCGGACTACACTACTGTACTTAATTGGCCTTAAGCTGCGGCATCCGTAGTCGTTAGCTTCCACGGTGTTTACGAGGCCTTCAGAAGCAGCTCCTAACAAGTTTGTGTGAGGGTTACTGTAAGACATTAGCCACAGCCACCTCCTCCATTAGCTTTATCCCAGTCCTCCCAGTGAGCCAGTGCAGAGGTTTATGCCAGCCCCAGCTGGGAGCAGTAATTGTCAGAGGGCTGCACATTCTTCCGACCCCCCCCCCCCCTTCCAAAACCTCTTCCTGGGGGTCCAGGGCCTCAAAACACAACTGTTAATTGAGTGTCGTAATATCCTCCGAATTAAAAGGCTATGTAAACACAGCACAGATGACAGGGTAAGGGGCTCACACTCACACGCACACACACATGCACGCACACGCGCACACACACACACACACACCCACACACACACACACACACACACACACACACACACACACACACACACACACACACACACACACACACACACACACACACACACACACACACACACACACACACACGCACATTCATTGTAGAAAACAGCAGCTGGGTGATTTGAACCTAAAGCCCTTGTGTTTTTACCCCTGTGAGAGGCTTTTGTGTGTTTCTACTCATTGTACATTCATTGAGGTTTTGTATTGTTTATTAGCTTTGTGGATTTGGGCAAGTCCATGAAAAATCATTCATGCTCAGGCAGCAGTTATGATAATAACATCAATTAGACTTAATTACTGAGACACTTTTATGCGTGTCGGGTCATGTTTGAGTTTCGGGGTCTGGCATTCAAAATAGCTCCCTAATTAACATTCTGAATAATATTAGTTCTCAGATATCTGTTTTAGTCCAACCTGGCTGTCAAACATTGAAAGGAGCACACATTGCGCGGCTAGTGCAAAGATGACGGGCCATTGTTGTCTAACAAGGTACCGAAGGACAGCATACAATTAGGCAGCAAAGTACCAATTGAGCGGAGCCTAATAGGACTGTGCCATAGTCAAAGGGGTGCCAGGGGCTTTTGCAGTTGGCTGATTGTGTCTAATACATCTCCAGGTAATTGGTAGATAATAGATGCATTCCACTCACTTGCACCAGAATGAGTCCCTGAATGGAGGCTTTATTAGGTACTGAACCCAGGGTGCTGTTTTCAGTTTTCTTGAACAAACAGACGTGCCTCCACTAATTAAGGAATTAAACACACCCTTATTTTATTTTGTGTGTGCCGTAGTTTCGTTTTGAGGCTAAGATGTGTTTGATCTGCTTTGTTTTTTTTTTAAATAACGTGCACATTTCTACGACACGACAGTATAATTTCACTTAAGATCTCTATTTGGTGGGCGCAAATCCTTAGATTCAGTGGTTTGGGGCAAATTGGTGGTCTGATGGACTATTAAAGAACCGTTTGGAAAGAGATTAGGCAAACAGAGTTGGGAGGCCCCCGCCTGCACCACCATGTCTCCAATTGGCAGTCTATCTCCTGGAACGCAGGGGCTCAGAGCTTACTCCATGTGAGGTCACATTTGGACTCCCCCTCTCCCACCCCCATATCCACCTCTCTACCCCCCCTCCACCCCTCCTCCCCTTATCGGTGTGCTGGAGCTAGGGAGAGGAGGGGAGGGGAGAGGAGGGGGTCAGGGGGTCAAAGTCTTTTCCTCTTTGGATCTCGGAGCTTGCTGGGAGAGGCTTGGCGAGAGAATGGCTGCATTAGAACAGGGGTTGGGGGTCAAGATTTTAATTCTGTTAAAGAACAGCTGGTTTGAGTTTCTCCTCACTTCGCCTCCCCGCGTCCCCCACCCGTTCCCCTTTCCCCACAAATCCAGGGAGATGAAAAATTTGTTCAGAGGGGAACCAGTAAAATAAAAAAGGTTTACAGTCTAAAGCCCTTACCCTTACCCCTGCTCTAGCATTAGGGAGGAATGCAATAACGTCAGCATTTTGGCCGGAGCGAGATTGACTTAAAACAAGGAAGTCCTTTCTGTGTTTGGGTGTCTTAACAGCCGGATAAAAGTTAATTAAAAAGCAAAGAAGGCTTTTTCATGCCGTTTCATTCCGGAATTCTTTCGCTCAAGTTTCATCTTCCATCTGAAATTGTTTAATAATATAGTAACTTCCAGTTATTCAACTACTTAGAACTTAGACAGCCATACTGAAAAATCCTCTAAAAGAGCAGTTTTTGGGTAATGATCAAAAGAAAGCTCTGCCGTCCATTTTAGATTGAGGCTAATAAAAACCAACTTGAGCGTTGCCTTCATATTCGTTAGGAACACCATGACTCTTTACAGGGCTACTCTCAATCCTTTTGGCCACATGTAGGCCAACTGGCTATATCCAACTTGCTGTGAGCTAGCCCGCTTCTCCCCTGGCCCAATGTGAAATGTGTTGATCTGAATGCAGAGGCAGGGCTCCCTCACAAGAGCTGGCTGAGAGGGGGTGGAGAGAAGCGAGGAAGGGGGAGGTACTAGACCTCTCCTATAAATGGAAAACTAATAACAGATTTTCAGTCTGCTTTCTCTGCGCACTCACTCTCTCTCTCTCTCTCTCTTTCGCTCTCTCTCTCTCTCTCTCCCTCTCTCTGGCTGGCTGGCCCCGGGGCTGTGTTGGTGTGTGGCGCAGCAGCAATCAGAGGTCATAATTTCATTGGCGGTTAGCATCAGGTTCAATTTTTCTAGTAGGTTACATTTACCAGAAAGTCTGGATTGTGTTACTGTGTACCGGTGGAATCAGTGCAGAACTGCAGAAGCCATCTACCTCTCCAAAAGCAGCCAGTACACATGTGTGCATGTGTGTGTGTCACACACACACACACACACACACACACACACACACACACACACACACACACACACACACGAACACACACACACAAGCACATGGCCATGCACACACACACACACACATGCACTCGGATGCACACGCATGCACGCACATAACCCAAGAATGCCAAGGCGATCTCTTTGTTCAACTCGTCTCCACATAGCCACTTATACTGTACAGTACTGTGTGTGTATAACTCTACTCACTAGACATAGCTAATCAAATGCCAACCCATTGAATGTCTAGAGCCTGTGGAATCGGGGCTTAATTGGTTGTGTCTGGAGATGTGCATGTCTTGAGACCCCCCTAGTGGTGGAAGCTTAGTTGGGCTGCGGGTCCAACCGCAGCAATGATGAGGTTTATTTTTGTTAGGATAGAGCAGGTGGGGGCTCAGGGGAGGAAACGGGTGGAGGGTTGATTTAAAAGATGGATGGAAGGAGAGAGAGAGAGAGAGAGAGAGAGAGAGAGAGAGAGAGAGAGAGGGGTGGGGGGGATAAAGATTGAGGTGTCCAGCCAGGGCACAATTTCCTGAGTTTTTTTTTCTTTTCCCACAAATGTTTAAAAGAGGAAGAGGGGAATGTCCCGTATCTCCCCAATAATAACTGTTAGCCCATATTTAATAATATTGTAAAGAGACATATTTCTAAAGTTTCTCTCTGTGTGTGTGTGTGTGTGTGTGTGTGTGTGTGTGTGTGTGTGTGTGTGTGTGTGTGTGTGTGTGTGTGTGTGTGTGTGTGTGTGTGTGTGTGTGTGTGTGTGTGTGTGTGTGTGTGTGTGTGTGTGTGTGTGTGTGTGTGTGTGTGTGTGTGTGTGCGTGCGTGTGTGTGTGTGTGTGTTTTCCAGGAATGTGACCAGGTCCATATCGACGACGTGTCCTCAGATGACAATGGCCAGGATCTAAGGTACAAACTCAACTCCTCATCGATTCTGGGAACATCGGAGAACACTGCTTGTTATTGCTAGCGTCAGCGTTGAGGTGGCTTGTGCTATATGTTTATGCTAACTGGATATCTCACTTTCTCTCTCTCTCTCGCTCTCTCTCTCTTTCTCTCGCCCCGCCCTCCCCCACCACCACCAGTACGTATAACTTTGGATCTGACGGCTTCCACGCGGCAGCGACCAGCGCCAACCTGTGCCTGGCCACTGGAGTGAGGGGAGGTGTGGACTGGATGAGAAAGCTGGCATTCCGCTATAGACGAGTAAAAGAAATCTACACCACCTACAAAAATAACGTTGGAGGTAATCCCCCTCAGTAAACCGTCCCGCTCAACCAATGCTGAGTGGAAAAGCGGGTGCAGACATCTACAGTACATGCCCGCATTGTGTGTGTGTGTGTGTGTGTGTGTGTGTGTGTGTGTGTGTGTGTGTGTGTGTGCGTGTGCGTGTGTGTGTGCGTGGGTGGGTGGGTGGGTGGGTGGGTGTGTGCGCGTGTGGGTGGGTGTGTGCGCTTGTGGGTGCGTGTTTGCATGTGTGCGTGATTTTAAAAGCACACATGCCACAGCACTTGGTCAGGGTAAATTTTGGAAATTTTCGATGGTATTTGGAGGGCTGGTCCAAACCAAACAACGTTGCCCTGCATTTCAGGTCTGCTGGGCCCGGCCAAAAGAGAAGCCTGGCTGCAATTACGAGCAGAAATTGAAGCCTTGACGGACTCCTGGTTAACACTGGCATTGAAAGCACTAACATTAATCCACTCAAGGTAGGAACTTCGCCGAGGAAAATTGTACCCAGTCCCATACCGCACATGCACAGTAAAATCCGGAGTGTTCACTTAACTCTGAGAGTGTAAAGATGGACCTGTAAGGATCCAGATTTTACTGTGTGTATATATAAACAGCATATGGTGTAAATATGTCAACTCTGTGCTCCTGATCCACTCAAAGAAAATGCACCCAAGCAAACGCAATATTTGTCTCTGATTTTATGAGATAAGCTGGATAAGAGAGCCTGGCGTAAAACATTTAAGATCAGATCTCTCATGGCGGGACAGCTCGCTGCTTCACGAGCCATTTATTGATAAATGGCAGTGTCTCTAATTTGTTGCATTCTGTGTTTTTCTTTGGATCCTCCCTCTGAGTGATATAGAGTGATGTCAACCCCCTCTCCTCTCCTCTCACTTGCAGGTCAAACTGTGTGAATATCTTGGTGACCACCACGCAGCTCATCCCTGCCCTGGCTAAGGTTCTACTCTACGGCCTGGGCATAGTCTTTCCCATTGAGAATATTTATAGTGCAACCAAAATAGGTAAGTACCCCTTTCTTCGCAGCATCCCCGCAATATCAGATTTGCCGTTGCCCGTTTGGGAATAGGTCTGTGTTTACATGTTTGTCCTCTCTGTGGCCGGGCTGGTGTCTTATCACGTCACAGTTGGTACAGTGTACGCTGGCATCATGTGTGTAAACAGTGATACTTGCTGTGCTGTCAGTGTGATGGGGCAGAGGCGTGGACGTGCAGGGAGATGGGGACACTGGAGAGGGTTGATGTTCTCCCTGCTAAGGAAGAGGCCTAATCAGCCTGGGATTATTTTCCTGGATCCGGGCCTGAGCGCAGGGCCTCCCTCCCTGGCCTCTCTCTCTCTCTCTCTCTCTCTCTCTCTCTCTCTCTCTCTCTCTCTCTCTCTCTCTCTCTCTCTCTCTCTCTCTCTCTCTCTCTCTCTCTCTCTCTCTCTCTCTCTTTCTCTCACAATCTCTCTCTCTCTCTCATTCTCTGCATATGAAACCACTTCTGCACATTTATGTCATTCCACAGCCCCCCCCCCCCCCCCCCCCCCACACACACACACACACACCACCGTCACTCCCCTCCAATCCTAGCCCCCTTTTTCACTGTTTCGAATGCAAAATAAACATGGAGCTTCGCCCGCCCCTGCACCATTTTAAAGGGGGGGGGGGGTGGCGGGAGGGGGGGGGGGGCATCGCGGGTTAGGAGGGGAGCGTAGCTTAGGGGGAAACCTTGGGAGCGCTAAGCCTCCTGGTCCCTCTGTGCGGGCCCTGTAGCATGCCAGGCTGATTTAGCCGCTTTAAGTCCATTTTGTCCCAGGTTCGGGGAGGAGGACACACTTAATGCTTTTCAGGCTGCCTTTATCTGGAGGCTGATCTTATCACGTCCCCCTCGCCGAGCCCAAACTGTTTACACTTTGGCCTATTTTGTAGCGCGTGGTGTTTTTAAAGGGGCTCTCCCGTTTCCATGTGCCTCTGCTTGCTGTACTTGACGTACGTGTGTGTGTGTGTGTGTGTGTGTGTGTGTGTGTGTGTGTGTGTGTGTGTGTGTGTGTGTGTGTGTGTGTGTGTGTGTGTGTGTGTGCGTGTGCGTGTGTGTGTTGTTTACATGTGCGCTAAACTCTTGCTAATGCCCCCCTGCATGTGCTGTCCCCTCCGCAGGCAAGGAGAGCTGTTTTGAGAGAGTAATTCAAAGGTTCGGGAGGAAAGTTGTTTACGTGGTCGTGGGAGACGGCGTGGAAGAGGAGCAAGGCTCAAAAAAGGTAAGAGGTGTTTAGATGTGGTATCATTGCTACTGTATATAAACTAGGGCCGTCAAAACAATTACAAAATACAAATTAATCACACAGGTTAATTTTCACAGAACTAATATAAATACATTTGTACATACAGTATGACAAACGCAGTAAAAAAAATCTCTTTATATCCGTTTTTACACTCTTTGAGTTAAATTTACACTTAAGACTTTCATCGTGTAGAGATATGAGTGAAGGCAGGAAGTACAGACCTTTGATTGGGGTTTCTGTGAGGTCAGGAGTTCACTGTGAACGCTTGGAGAGAACACAAAACATACCTGCCATACCTTTGCAAAAAAGGAAAGGAGTGGGGCCGCTCCAGCTCTCCTCCTCCTCCTCCTTTCTTTACTTTCATCCGTTTATCCTCTCATGGGCCGTCCGAGTACAAGGGAGAAAGCCTGCAGTATGTAATCAGCCCTCCTCCTCCTCCAGCAGCTCAGGTTTACAGAGCAGGGGAGGGGAGAGATGGCATAATTACATATTCCTGCCCGGGTGCCCTGGGCAAGCGTGAATACTGTATGTGTAACGCTAGACAGGCCCCTTTCAGGCATGTTTCGAGGCACGCCGTAAATAGAGCACGCATTGAAGAGGGCTTAAATCCTTGTTGATGAAATTAGAATATTTTTACTGCAGTGACGAGCTTGTTAGTGAGAGATCGGACGCAAAAAAATATTTTTGCCTTTTCCGGAAAGACGACAGGGGAACTTGCAATCTCGATGCTGGATCCTGACACACACGCACACGCACACACACACACACACACACCTCCCTCCCCTTACCTTCTCAGAAGATTTATGTTACCTGTTGCCTCCTGCCAAAAATTGTGTATTCAGCCTTTCTGCCAAACTCTGGATGTAAACCAAACACCGCGTGCAAAGCCACACGCAAGCAAAAAATATTCATTAGCTAATTAATCAGTGGTGTCTGAGCATATTTCACTGACGGCTGGGGTGAACCGCGCTGTCAGGGCCAAGAGACGTGGAGTTTCCCCTTTGAAACGCCCGCCAGCAATCTCTTCACCTGTTTCTCAGTAAACACTGTAGTGTAGATGCACGGGGAAGAGATGGAGGAATAATCAGAGGTAGAGGTGTAAAACCAAAACCAGATCGTTATTTTATCATGAAAGGCTAGCACGGCATGCCGAATACGGTCTTTAACCACATGAACCCTCGCATCGCTGTTCTGGGCATGTCTTAATTAGGCGAGCATTTGGTGAAAATGCTGAGCTTGTAGATCAGTCATTTTGGTGAAGAGATTTGGTGTGGAGGGAAAAAGTAGGGGGCCCAGGACAGACCCCTGGTGGACCCCGTTCCACAAAGTATGTAGGGTTTAAGTGGTTAAGGGATCATGGTAGAAATATAAAAGATGTTAATATTTTTGCTCACAGTCTGGACTTGCTGGAGTGTGACATTGATGGAAGGATTTTGTTTAGTTTTGGGGTTTTCTTCCCCACCTGTGAGCGGTGTGAGTCCCATGACACGCCATGAGGTAAAAGGTTTCTGTGTCAACATCACACAGAGGGACGTGAAAGAACACACACATTTCAGCTGTCAGTAGGCTACGTATCAAGACGCGTGACACTGCATGGAACTACAAAAACAACAACAACAAAAAAAGTCCCCCAGCCTCTCGGCCCTCCACCCTTATCCAGAACACACACACACACACAAAAAAAGAAAGAAAAAAGAAATCCGCAATTCCCTGAAACAATTCTGCCTCCAGTTATTACCTCTGCCAGGGAGAGGAGACGAGAGAAGAGGCAGAGGTGGAGATAACATCTCTAGCTTTTAAACTTAAAAGCAAAGACAATTTACAAAACAAAAAGCAAAGAGCTTTTTAAGGGTCAGTGCAGGCTCTCCTAAGCGGAACATATGCCTGGGAGAGGCCATGCCTTTGATAAGGGGAGGGTAATGGTCTCTCTCACACACACACACACACACACACACACACACACACACACACACACACACACACACACACACACACACACACACACACACACACACACACACACACACACACACACACACACACACACACACACACACACACACACACACACACTGAGGGGCTGAGGACTCTCTCTACCTGACAAGCCCCTTTCATTCTCCACGACTCAGGTTTCTCTCCCTGCCTCTGCTTGGGAACAACAGCTCATGTCCCAAACTGTTCACTCAGAAGGCTCTGTTGGACAGGCTGCTTCAGGCCTCTTTCAGGGGGTTGAGGACAGCTATTTCTTTTAACTCGGCTGTGGGAGACGATTAGTTAGCGAGCTAGAACTGTACTGTATGTGTGGACTGTTTGACAAGCGTGCTTGGCTGTTAGATAAGTAAGCTCTCTTGGGCGTGCATAGTGTATACACTGTGAAATCTTGACTGTTTATTTAACCACTTGAATCCTATAGTGTCCCTAATCTGGGGAGAACATTCGGCAAAGAGATTACTGTAGGTGTAGTGGGAAATACTAGTGGATCTAGTGTAGAGCCCTGGGGGAACCCGGTCAACTAAGTATATAGGGTTTAAGTGGTTATTGAGACTCAGGGTTTTGCAATATACAATGATAAAATGTACCTGCAATATTTATTACATGGAAAATGTTAAATCTTCTTAGTAGTGCCAGCTAAGTGCAAACAAAACTGTGTCAGAAAAGCAAGTCGTAAATATATTTTCTTCCCCTTCTTTTTTTCATAAATATAGTATTTGACTAATGACTATGATTCTACTACATCATGTTGACTTTATAGAGGTGCTAAGTCCTGT
This sequence comes from Gymnoscopelus braueri, assembly GCF_963280865.1. Classification (NCBI taxonomy): domain Eukaryota; kingdom Metazoa; phylum Chordata; class Actinopteri; order Myctophiformes; family Myctophidae; genus Gymnoscopelus; species Gymnoscopelus braueri. Next base: position 26,629,573 of record NC_137623.1, on the reverse strand, counting down.
TCTCCTCCCTTTAGCACAACATGCCCTTCTGGAGGATCTCCAGCCATTCAGACCTCATGGCCCTGCACCATGCCCTAGACCTAGAGTACTTGTAGCACTGCAGCACCACCACCACCACCACCACCACCCTGCTCTCCGCTCCAGCACACCCGGCAACCTCTAGCTCCATCCCACGCCCGCAGCAGACCCCTGCAGCCCCCCGTGTCACCTCCTGTCTGGGTTCCACTACACAGGAAGAAAAGAAGAGAAGAATGGAGTGGGGGGGGGGGATGAGAAAGAGAGAGAGAGAGAAAGAGAGAGAGAGGCTGAGTGACACGGTCAACTTGCTGACACACGGTCACAATTCGTCTTAACCCTAAACTTTTTTTTCTTTTTTTTTGTCTTTTTTTTCGTGGAAGCGAAGGAGAAGTAAATTTACGGCTCTGCAGCTGCCTGCCCTGGTTACTGTGAATCGGCTGCTTTCTGAAGCCGTCAAAGTGTTTTACGGACCCCCCACCCCGTCCTCCTCCACCCACACACCCCCCCCCCCCCCCATCTGTGTGCCCGGGACATTTGTCAAGGTTCACACCTGTGAGGAGAGCGAAGCTACTGACAGCCTTCGCCTCACCTCACAATCGCCTTGCCTCGCAATTCAGCTGCGCTAAACCTGCCGGCCCACAACTACTGGTGGTGACATTTCTCTGTCTTCTCTCTCTCTCTCTCCTCTATCTCTTTCTCTCTCTCTCTCTCTCTCCCACTCTGAGTACCTTTCCTTTTTTTCCTCCTCTGCCCATGTATTTGTGTTGCTTCTCCCTGCTGCCTGTTTTTCGGTCAGTCTTTCGCGATGTCCCCTCTGTCGTGGGACAGACAGAAGGACAGAGGGGGACCGTTGGCCCGGGGAGTCCTGTACCTTTGTTATTTATGAACGGAGACTTTGCGAGTGGCCGCTGTGTCACAGAGAAGGTACCTCGATGACGACGAAAAGACTTGTGCCTTTTTTTCCACGTTAACAAAAGTACTTTTGATTTCCACTGCGCAGAGAGGAAGACGTTTATGGAAGAAACAAGAAAAAAAGGGTTTTTTCTAATAATTTAAGAAATTAAGAAACTTTATTTACAATGCTGAGACAATCGTGTACAGAGGAAATCTTTTTGTGTGTGTAAATTTGTAATCACTGGACTATTCCTTCCTATATTCATTTAGGTACATGCTCTTGAAAGGTTGCAATGCTTTTTCATTGAAGTAAAAAAGAGAGAGAGAGAGACAAAATAAAGGCATCCCATGGCACACAAGTCTTGTGCGACAACTGAAAGTGTTGACATGTTCAAGGTTTTGTTCATTAAAGAAACACATGTAGATAATGGGGAATTTTTGTGATAAATCGTTTTGTCAAGACCAATCGCATGGATGTCAAGTGTCAATGATCATTTCATTTTATTCACTGTTTCTCCTTCAGACTCTTCCTCACAGCAAAATAGATGATTTCACTCACCTTTACAGTATATAAGGCAGCGGGTCTCCTGCACTGCAATTTCTTGTTTAGGTTCATATCTCAAAGGGGAATAAGTGTTGTTTTTTGTTTTTACTTATTTGGAAAGGTAGCTCAGAACTTGTGTCCCTATGGCATTTCACCAGCTTGCAGCCCTAACCCCATGTATTTGGAAGCAAACATAATCGTTATACCATATAACTTGATAAGGGTTTCTGAAGTGGCATTGAATTCACTTTCTCATGCCTCCTTAGAGCCATTTTAATGACAATTTGGATACATTTAGGAAGTTCAGTTTTCAAGAAGAAAAGAAAAAAACAAGCTTACATAGGTTTATTATCTTTTATACAAGCGCTATAATGAAACTCTTGTACAGCAAACATAATTTTGTATGAAGTAGTGTTTTTATTTTGACTTTGAAAAAATGTGTTCTTTGTCCCACTTTGAAATGAAAATGGCTGCAGTTGAAATCTGTGAAGCCCTTTCATAGTGCTTCTGGAACTGTGGATGGGGAAACCGTACTTAGCTCTTGAATATACCGAGAGGAAAGCCACTAACTTAAAAAGGGTTCGAGAAGACGACAGTACATGTGCTTTCGACTGTGAATTTTCTTAAACGGAAACCGAGCTCATTGTGTTTCTAATTTTTCCCTCCTCTGCACATGTTCACTGTCGTCCTGTACATGTCAATTTAGAATCCCTCTCTCTCCCCTGGCAGACGCCCTCTCACCACATTTTGTGATCTTGCTCTTCTCAAAACAACTTCTCTTCCCCCTTTACTCTGGGGGGGAGGGGTCTACATATTGCTGCTAGGTCAAGGTAATGGTAGGTAAATAGAGGAAATGTTTTATAGATTCATACAGCACGCTTTTTTTATTATGTTGCAATCATAAATGCAAACTGGAAAATACTTTACACTACATGGGCCTCATTGTGAAATGCAAAAAAAAAAAAGATTGTTGTGTCTGCAAAAGGTTGTGTACAGATGTTTTTGACAATATTATTTGATTGTGTTTAAATTAATAAAAATTGATTTGTGAACTGTTACGCGCTGAGTTTTCTGCTTTTCTGTTGTTTGGAATTGCCTTGCATAATGACTCGAACCACGTAATGGTTTATTCAGAATCCTATTTATTGTAATGTGGAGATAGAAACCCTGATAGCATTTCCATATGCGGTTTATGTCTAGTTAGTTATTTGTGGAAGAAAGATTAATGTGTGCTGAACACAAAAATATCTCTAATGTTACAGATTGATGTCTCTGTTTATGTATTAAAACCACACTTTCTTAAACTACATGCTGTCACTGTGGGGCAGAGATGTGGTGAAAGTACTCTACTTTAGTTAGAATAAATATATATTTATGTATGGACACCGGTAGTTGCTCCTGGTTCGATCCTTGCTCCTCCCGGCATCGGGTCAAAAATGTCCTTGAGCAACACTCTGAACCCCTACCCTACCATATTGGGAAAGGGAAAGTTTCTCTATTCACTATATACTCTATACTTTACATATACACACTAGTTCATGCTGCCATTTCCATGGGACCGCAACCATATTGACTGCAGATCCCATAGCCCTCGAGGACCGTTCACAAAACCGCTAATAAACGGCTTCAATTTGGGAAAAGTGAAAAATTAACTTCGTCACTCTCTTCATATGCCAATGGTTAATGCCCGTGTGCAAGTTCTGATCGATTGGTCAGCCCAGGAGCCCATGCACACATGTGCATGGGCGTGTGTGTGTGTGTGTCCGTTTTTTTGGCTCCCATTTGGTCATCTGTCCAGGAGTGATGTGGCCGTTACCAGCCACTAATCCTGTCCAGGAAGCAACTAGAAACTAGAGCTGACATAAGTCTAGACCAAACAACACCACACACCCACACACTTTAATCACATGTCATAAATCCACACTATTGCTGCTGTACAATACCGGTACAAATAGCGATAATCGCTATTCCTGAATTGCAGACATGCTTATATCGCCATTTCAAAAGACAACTTGAGGGACACCTTCTTTTATGATATGGTTGTGTTTCCGTTACAAGCTTTATTTTCTGTTAACAGTGTCCTGCAGATATGATGACTTTTCATTCATTCCTTTGAGACAATGGTGAGTTTTCCTTGCCAGAAGATTTTATTAATCATACATTCTTGCAGTTAATGAAGCAAATTCAAGGCCAGAACAACACTTAAAATAGCTCTTATTTTCTTAGTCGACATAGTCGATGTCTGCGTGAGCCTCTGAGAACTCTGACAGCATCAAACTACCTCAAGTCATTGTGAGCAGAGTTAGTTTAAATAACACATGAAAAATATTTATGAGGCTGATTTTATGAGGCGGTCAAAGCTAAGACAGTCCAGCGTGTAACACTAGCCTGGACAGGAGAGAAACGGGCCCAACGTCCAAAACCACGTAGGAGAATTAAGCATGCGTGGAATTTTATTTAGAGCCGCGCGGCCTATTTAATATCCAAATCAATTATGTTTTCAGATGGAGTCAGAGTGATGGCCAAGGAGAGATTTGTGTGTCTGCCAGGGCCTCTGGACAAAGCCATTGGGCTGCTACCACCGGAATGTAACAGCGCAATGACCTCTAATGTACTTTTCCCACTTCCGAACAGCTGAAAGACTAAAGAGTGTCTGAGGTTCTGACTGGCTGTCTCTCCCCAGGAGGAGTGAACCCACTCCGAGGCAGAGAATGGAGGTTTGTTCTCTTTGATAAGTTTTCCCTATGCTCTGAGACTTGGCATGAGCGTCCGACTCTGGGCTCAGACACGACCAGACCAGACCAGACCAGACCAGACCAGACCAGACCAGACCAGACGTATTCCTCAGTTTGTGAAAGAGAAAGTGGGTGTCAGGGCTTGTAGGCAAGCCACTCCATCTCTGACTGACTCCTGAGACAAGAAGGAAATGAAAATAAGAGCGAGATTCTGTCTGCTTTGCTTTGGCTTTAAACAGCACGGAGACGCACAAGTGGGCTGTTGTTCACCTACCTCGAAAACATCTACTCGCACCTTTCAGTTTTTATTTTTAAATTTTTTCCACGTTACAAGCTATATTTTCTGTGTCCTGTTTATCGATATGTTTTGTAGAACCACGGGCTGGTCAGCATACATGTTGTGTGACTGCCTTTGGGAGATGTGATCATTCCCAAGCTTTAATCAGAGCTTTACAGTGACTGTGTTGATTCTCTTGTGTCCTGATCCCCTCTGAACTCCCACCACCTCCCCTAAAAATAAATGGGGACATTACCTAGCCGGTCTCCTGTTGGGGCATTCCTCCCTGGGACGTCCCAGCAAAGCGCCCTCTCCCCATAAAAGTGTCCTGCGATAATAAACAACGCCATCGGTGATTTACGACCTTGCCCAGACAGTGATTTCATGCAGATTTACATAGAGGGGGCCTCTGACGGTGCATCACAATTGAACTAATATTGTATTACATACGTATCAAACTCCCCCCACCCCTCAAAAAAACCTGATCTGCCACAGCTCTTTTTACGAGCAGGAAGCCTATTAATAGGCCTGTGTTCCCTTCTAGATGGCTAATGTGTCTCAAGTTAGGGGAATTTGTCTCTGTAGCGAGCAGATGTCCACAGATCGAGACGGTAGAGAAACATAAAGGGAGAATGAGACGCAAGGCAGGGGAAAGCTGCCCTCTGGCTCCGAGCTGAGCGGCGAGGACTCGTTGCCCAATCTCAGAGCCAGAACGAAACTCTGTAGGTTTATTACAGCCTGTCTGTCTTTTCCCTTATTCCTGGCTTTGATAATGCTGTTTGTCTCGGGGCGGGATAGACAAACCCATTGTCAGTGATTGCAGCTCCTCCTTCTAGTGGTTTTCTAAAGACGAAGGAGTGCTTCTCTCCGCCGGTGCGTCGGGTCTGCCCTCCCCCCCGCGTACTCATTTACCCCTGGCAGGGGGAAGCGGGTGAACCAGAGACCTGTTGTCACGCTGTGGCGGGCGCTGATGCTAAACTGGGCCCTTTGTTTACCGTTTGTTTATTTCTCAGTTACTGGGATTTGACAGGCAGAAGGGGGCAGGGACAGCTGAGCATCAGGAAACTGTGGATACCACACGGACGTCAGCCAGGAATCAGGAGTGGCACGTCAGAGTGGCAGAGCGACCTGAGCTATGTCTGTCCCACGTGGGCACAGCATCCCCCCAGGTGGGGTTAGACTGTGTCTGTGTGAGATCGTCACGTGTCGTTGCTGTATGTCATTGGTCCCAGAAGGATTTGTCCTGAGCCGAGCCATTTGGTTAATGCAGCAGTGTGTCGGTTGGGTGCGACTTAGTAAAGGTTACTGAGGGTTTGCAACATACACATGCGTGTGTGGGCGCACACACGCACGCACACACACGCACGCACGCACGCACGCACGCACGCACGCACGCACGCACGCACGCACACACACACACACACACACACAGACACACACTGACACACACATACGCACACACATGCGCATGCACATAGATACACTCTCTCACTCACTCACGCACGCACGCACACACACACACACACACACACACACACACACACATGCACACACAAGGGCAGCATTATCGGCTAGACTGTTGTGTAGAGGAGCATCATAAGCTGTGTTTAATGTGACCAGTTTGAGTTGCATTCGTCACAGTCACAGACTCACAACACTGCCTGTCTTATCTAGGTCTTGTGTTTCTATGTGTTATGTCCTTGTCCTAGTTTTCATGGTTCTTTGTTCCCCAGCTGTATCTCATGTGCAATCAGCCCTCATGTGTATATTAGTCGTTCCCCCAGTCAGTCCTTGTCGGGTCATTGTTTGGTGTCGCATCATGTTAGGGTCTGGGTTCATTTGAGTTCTCACCACACCGGTATGTGAAAGTATTGACAAACAACATGCTGTTTTAATCAAGTATGTAGGCAGGAGGAACAGTGGTAGGTGTGGTACTGTAGATGTCTTTCATCATGCCGCTGTTTCAAAGCAGAAGCACGTTGTCATTTAAGACTCACACGTCACTCAATCAAATGTCTTCCAGGTCAGATTGTGGTTTTGACATTTCATCAGAAACGTCTCTCACCCCCAAAAAACATGATTTATACAGTGCAGATGAGCAGGAAATGGAGTTTAGTAAGCAATTGAAGTATTCGATTATATTTAAAAACATACTTCTCAAATATTTGATTATTCGAAAAAAAAACATTGTCATCACTTAGAAAATAAACGATAGTTGCAGCCCTAGTAAGCAATACAGACAAACTTTGATGTTCTGCTCACTCTGCCCACCAACCAATCCCAAGCAGTGTTGCCAAGTCTGCTTATTATGAATTTAAATTCATTACATTTTTTATATTTGTTAAACATTTTAACAACACAGATCTTATATGGGGGTCCCAGCTGGCACAAAATATTTTCATATGGGGGTCTGTGGCCATGAAGAAGTTTGAGAACCACTGCTCTAAAACAACATAGACAATCAAGTTTGACTGACCTGCTTTAGTTGCTTATTTTGGGCATGTTTACATAGACCTGTCTGCTTGTTTCTCTCGCAAAATCTGGCAACACTGATCCCAGGTTCAGAATGACTGAGTCATGGCCTTAGCCAACACTCTGGAGGTGATGCTGACATTCATGGTGCCTCTTACTGTCTCTGACTCCATCCCAACCACTAACGCTCCACCTGCATCTGTGGTCACACACACACACACACACACACACACACACACACACACACACACACACACACACACACACACACACACACACACACACACACACACACACACACACACACACCTTCATATTTACTGGGCCCACCGCACCACTTCATCCGAAGGTGAGTGGCAGAGATTTATATGGCAGGCTGAGACCTTGTTTGGTGTGTGTGTGTGTGTGTGTGTGTGTGTGTGTGTGTGTGTGTGTGTGTGTGTGTGTGTGTGTGTGTGTGTGTGTGTGCGCGTGCGTGTGTGCGTGTGTGCGCGTGTGTGTGCGCGCGCGCACACACGCACGTGTGACAGCCGCAAGCATGACTTAGCCTTACCTTGCTTCGAGTCGTGAGCTATTGGGTCCCAACGGGTTCATTTGACTGTTGTGGCCCCTTCAGACCTCCCTGCATGCACACGTGTGTGAGTGTCCACATATACGCATGGGTGTGTGTGCACTTGTGTACATGTATGTCTGTATGCATGCACACATGTTTGTGTGTGTGTGTGTGTGTGTGTGTGTGTGTGTGTGTGTGTGTGTGTGTGTGTGTGTGTGTGTGTGTGTGTGTGTGTGTGTGTGTGTGTGTGTGTGTGTGTGTGTGTGTGTGTGTGAGGACCAAGGACCTCCCTCTCTGGTGTTAATTGGGCCAGCTCTCTCCCGTTAGGTCTCGGACTGGGGCCAAGCTGCCTCTCTGCTGGCACCACAAGGAGCCCCTCGGCCAGTTTATTAAACTCAATGTCGTCCGGTTAATAAAACAGCCCCGCGTCCCACCTTGGCTTGTTTTCCCTCGATAAGTCATGGGTTAGTTTTTTCTTTCTTTTTCTCTCGTCTCCAATTTTTTGAAGAAATGTCAGAACTGTGTGTCGTTGGTGGGCTATAAGTTTTCTAGCTAAAGCAAAACACACTTTTTTTTACATACTAGATTTTTTTTCCGCCGGTCCTTGAAAGTTTTCTACAGTACTTTGTTCTTGTCCTGAAATATACTCTAGAGAAGATTAATCTTTCTTTTTTTCTTATTTTCTTTCCCAAAATAACTTTGAAGCAATTTCAAGTTTGCAAGAAAGATTCAATTTAATGGCCAGAAGTAAAAGACCACCTACAATACAGTATCCAGCTCTCAAATATATCCATCGTTGACAATCTGCAAACTGAACCAGCAAGAGCTGAAAATTAATGATGGTGAGGAAAACCTGAATATAATCATCAAAACACATTTATGAGGGCAGAATTTTGGGTCTCATTGAAAACATTGTTTTCTTTTCTTTCCCCCCCTTTTTGCCATTCAAGAGGATTCAGTTGACCTGTTTTTGTGATTCAAATCTATATCACTTTAGGGAAAATATGGGTAGGGTAGAGTGAAGGAGAAACTCTCTCCTTTCCCTAAACGACGTATACAGTTGAGTTCACCCTCAACTGTGGAAAATAAGTGTAAAACTGTGGTGGTACCAATGTGGCACTGGGCAGCTCCCAGTTGTGAATGTACTTTGGTGTCGCTGTATAAAAGAGAACAACTGATTCTTAGACATGCTACTGCTGTATCACAACACAACACAGCACAGAATTCCAGGTATTAGATACTCCATTATAAGGACAAACCAGGTATATAGACAGACACTCCAGGTATTAATTAGACAAACGCTCCAGGTATTCAGACAATCACTCCAGGCATACAGACAGTTATACCTGGAGTGTCTGTCTGTACCTGGATGGACCATATTATGGTCAGTCACTCCAGGTATTAGACACATACAACTTAGCACATTGAGCAGAAGGTTGTTTTCGCCATCTCCCCCCTCTCTCTCTCTCTCTCTCTCTCGCTCTCTCTGGGTCTCTCCTATGGTCTCTCTGTCTCTCCACCGCACAACCCTGCCCTGGTAGGAATGTTAATGTCCTGTTCCAGTTGGCTGAAATGGCTCCTTTGCTCTCCCAGTGTCTGGGGGAGGGGGGGGCCGTGGGGGAGGGGGGGGCCGTGGGGGGGGGGGGGGGGGCAAGGCAAGGCAAGGCGAGGAGCCACTGGGACAGGACAAAATATTCTATATCCTGGGTGACTCCACTCTTCTGGGGGATTACAAAGGGTTTAACTGGCGGATGAAGGAAAGCAAAGTGGTAAGTGACATTTCTGGTCTGGGAATATGGCAATCAGCAGCGTGGAACCTCGCCAAGTCCTGGGCCGGGCCCAGAAAATGCTAAAAAGGCTCTGGGAGAGTGTAAACAAACGCGGTGCTGGCTAGCGGTGCAGGAGGGGAGGGAGGATGGGAGGTGGGGGTCCGGGGGGACAGATCTGTTAACCATCAGTGGCTGCGTTTCATCCTGCCGCCCCTCTCCAAGACCCTTCAAGGGAAGCTTTGTGTACCTGCTCTGCAGACAGGAGCTGGGAATTTGGGGAACAGGAAACCCTGGCTTCCCCCCCCTCCCTCCCTCCCTCCCCCCTTCCCTCACCTCCCACCATCTCCCCTCTTCCCTTGTACCCCCCCACCCCCACCCCCCTTCTATGCCCTTCATCCTTCACCCCCCCATTCACACTCTGCCCCTCGCTCGCCCGTACCCCCGCCCTACCTCTCCTCTGAATAGGCATGCTGTACAGTATGCCATTCTAAACACGCTGTGTGTGTGTGTGTGTGTGTGTGTGTGTGTGTGTGTGTGTGTGTGACACACACACACACACACACACGCACACACACATGAATCACGGAGTTACATTCACCACCAGGTCAAGGGGGTAAGGTCGATAACATTGGCCACCGATATGGGGGAACTGTGTTGTTTTACGATCCCCTCTTCAAATAAAAGGGAATGCGTCGAGTTATGCCCTAGGCTGTGGTTTAGCCCAAATTTTTCATGTGCAAAAGCCAGCTATGCATATTAAGCCAATGCCTGCCGTGCAATAAGCCGAACAGGGGCCGGGGAAAAAAATATACAGACCTCGATCCATAATTCATGATTCTTTCCCCTGACTGACCGGCCCGGAGAATTAGAGCAGTGACAGAGTTCACTATGTTAATTGTTTCAGTTAGCTCACGAGCTGCTCAGGACTTAACTACATGCACCTCCTGCCAATTTACATCAGCACTTAGCCTACCACAGGGATATTATTCCTGACAAAAAGCTACTAGGCCTATTACTGTTACTGTATGAGGTTTAGACTGAGAGAGAGAGAGAGAGAGAGAGAGAGAGAGAGAGAGAGAGAGAGAGAGAGAGAGAGAGAGAGAGAGAGAGAGAGAGAGAAGGTTCACAAGTGTATGTGCATATCGTAAAATGTGTATTAATGCTGCGATTTAGACTTTCAAAGAATCCCACTGCAGGCAGGCAGGAGCATGACATTTTCAGATTACCAATATGGGCTTGACACTTCAAATGGTGTAATATCATCAAATACAAATGTATGTATGCTGAACGGGTTTATGGCCTTGTACAGTGCTAATGTAGATGTGTTGGTCATGTGAAAGACAGACAATACAGGGAAGAAGAGAGAGGGCAGTCAGACAGTCAGTCTACACAGTCATTCATTTCACTCCATTTCAGAGAACACAGAGGTGGTCTCCTCTGCTTCTAAAGCTCTAATTATATAATCAACAGTACACGCACGCACGTGGCAGACACACACACACACACACACACACACACACACACACACACACACACACACACACACACACACACACACACACACACACACACACACACACACACACACACACACACACAGAGAGAGAGACCATGCCAACCTGTCACAGCACAAAACCCCACTGATTGACATTTTTTATTCTGGCTGAAGTCATAATGGGATAAATGAGCCGCTGGCCTACTTTCAACCAACGACAGAGCCAAAGAAATCATAATAACCCCAAAGACCTTGTTGCGTTTGTACGGCGTGCCATCAGAAACAGTCACTTTTAATCTCTGCCTGGTGGTCAAGATAATTGGCTATAACTTCAAATGTCACCGGCATCCAGCGGTCAAACTCGGGTCTGCGTTCAAACTTCCTTGGTTGATGCGTGGAATACGGCGAAGGGGAGGCAATAATACCCGTCTTCTGGCACGGAGTTGACACGGATCATAAAAGGCTCATTGTGAACGCAGACTTGTCTCCCACTATGTGAAATTAAAAAATGGTGGTAACCCAATCTGGGATGGGTAGCAGAGGAGATAAGATCTGGAGTCGGTCTGCGTCCCTGCAGGCCCCTTTCTGCTCTTTCACTCCACCGACACGCCGAACACGCTGCGGTGACAAGCGCTGTTCAGGAAATGCTGAACACCACGCAGATGGACGGATAATATTTTTCTGGCAAATAAATTCATTCCTGAACCTTAAATTACTTTCTTTTTTTTTGCCCCCCGCCTCCCCCCCTCCCCTGAAAAAAAAAGTCTGCTCTCGAGGCCCAAGGCGGTGTTCGTCTGACTGGAGGAAGGAGAGAGAGATTGGGGGGCGGGGGGGTGGTGTGAGGTGTTGGCTGATAGCAAGTCTAAAGCTGTGAGCTGTGAGCTGTGTGTGTGTGTGTGTGTGTGTGTGTGTGTGTGTGTGTGTGTGTGTGTGTGTGTGTGTGTGTGTGTGTGTGTATGTGTGTGTGTGTGTGTGTGCAGGTGTCTTTGTCTGAGATGGTGTGTAAAGTGTGTATTGTGCTTGTGTATTTTGTGTTCAATCCAAGTATGAATGGATATAGGCTATATGTTGACTGTACTGCATCGAGGTGTTTATTGGCACATGTATGTATGTATGCATGTGTGTGTTGTGTGCGACTGTGTGTGTGTTGTGTGCGACTGTGTGTGTGTGTGTGTGTGTGTGTGTGTGTGTGTGTGTGTGTGTGTGTGTGTGTGTGTGTGTGTGTGTGTGTGTGTGTGTGTGTGTGTGTGTGTGGAGAGAGAGAGAGTCCCTCTACAGCACCATGACAACGGTGAAGCCGTCTGATCCTCTCTCTCTCTCTCTCTCTCTCTAATTGTCTGTGACCTCGTAACTGGAGACGCACTCTCAAGGCAGGAGGAGGGCCTTTCACACGGCAATCACTTTTGGATTTGTCCCCCATGCAACTCCTGAATACCACTCTGGCAAACGGCAGTGTGTGTGTGTGTGTGTGTGTGTGTGTGTGTGTGTGTGTGTGTGTGTGTGTGTGTGTGTGTGTGTGTGTGTGTGTGTGTGTGTGTGTGTGTGTGTGTGTGTGTGTGTGTGTGCGCGTGCAGGTGTTTTTGTCTGAGTTTGTGTGTAGATGTGTTACACAGGTGTGTTACTCACCTACACACTGTGTAAAAGAAAAGTCTGAAATAAAATCTGAATGATCTTTTCTTATGCGAGAGGAATGGTATGTGTGAAGTCATGTATAGTGTCTCTCAATGCAGATCTTTCTTGTTTGTATAAGGAAGACAACACGCTAATCACAAAGCTATGGTTCACAATATTGTGAACTACAGTGAATTCAACATGTGCAGCTCAAAGTAACTTTAGGCTGACAAATGAACGAATGAGAGAGAAAGTGACAGGGGTTTGTCAATGGACTATATTTTAATATAGTGATAATTAACATATCCTGGACTTATTATCGTGATAATATAGAAAACGTTTTTTTGTTATCGTTACATGCCTTATGCCGAGGCCCTCACGCCTAGGTCGCACCACCGATCTGACCGATATGTCTGGGTCATGGTGTCGGGGTTTTTGTCAGAGTACCCGTTGTACCCGTCTACCTCTGTCCCTTTTAATTTTATACAAATATTATGGAGATCCCTGATTCCATTAGAATATGCCCATACCCTGTATATTGGCATGCCCATTATGAGCATATTGGTTGGATTGGCGGTTGCCCATTATGAGCATATTGCTTGGATTGGCGGTTCTTGACAATTGGATATCCATACATGCCCAATTGCCTATATATGGGCATATCTGGTTTGTTTATGGTTATGTCCTGAACGAAATAAGAATAAATAAACATGAACAACAATGGTGTGTGGATAAATGGTAAGCATCAGTAGTGTCTGCAGTGTATGAATGAGTGGAATATGGTGTATGCGCACGTGCGCGCGCGCGCGCGTGTGTGTGTGTGTGTGCGTGTGCGTGTGCGTGTGCGTGTGCGTGTGTGTGTGCGTGTGCGTGTGTGTGTGTGTGTGTGTGTGTGTGTGTGTGTGTGTGTGTGTGTATAACCAGCCTGATCTCCAGAGATTACCGTAACATTGCACGGAACGAGTGCACTTCATTCCGTGGATAGCCGCCTCGGAACTCCCGAATTGCGTGCATATGTACGGCGAGTCCCACGGTGGGCGTAACCAGTCGCAACCCGGAAAAACCCGGAAGCAGAGCAGTCCCCACAAAAAAAATTACGATTCTGTGCCTATCGGTACATAACTCAAACGGCGCTGAGTAGGCACAGGCGAACGTCCCACCGTTCAGGACGGCAACTCGGTCGCCTTAGCTCCCTCGGTGGTCCTTCACGGGGTGACAGTTCGCCTGTGACTGCGCGCCTCCGAAATGGTTTTGTCACAAAGGGAGCGCCGTACCATATGCACGCAATTCGGGAGTTCCGAGGCGGCTATCCACGGAATGAAGTGCACTCGTTCCGTGCAATGTTACGGTAATCTCTGGAGATCGGGTTGGTATAACTGAAAATAAGTCTGGAACTCAAAAAAGCAGGTGCTCACTGGAGGAGAAGAGATGTTAGTTTCTCCACAATTATATAGGTTTCCACTGATTGCCTCCAGGTGAGGCCCAGTGGCTGATGACAGCAGGTTGATACAGCATGCATTGTGTGAGGAGTGAAGCCGAACAAAGAACAATCTCACTCTTAATCTTACCTTAACCACACCGTATCGAAGGCTAAGCCTAACAGGGTATTTACAGTGCCTAAACGTAACAAAAAATAATTAACAAAGAAATGCTGAACTCAAATGCCACTGGCTGTTCATGCAATGCATCATGGGTATTGACGTATCCATTCAGCCAAGGGGGCGGCAGTGGCTCAGGAGGCATCCATCTCTGTTCGATCCGGCCGGCTCCTACTTGTTGCATGTTGAAGTGTCCTTGACCAAGACACCGAAGCCAACAGATGAGCTGATTGGTAGGCTGCATGGTCGACTCTGCCGTGAATGTGTACTGCATGTAACACGTAATGTATCAGCCTGGAAACCAGACGAATCTGCCAGTGCAAAAGAAATAATTTTAAAAAAAGCCTTCTGCAGATTAGGTCTGGCCCTTGGTTGTGATTGGATTTCGCTGCCCCTGAAGTTGTGGGGCACCAGTCAGGACCCAGTATGCAAATATGGGGCAGGTTTATCACCAGAGGCATTTTTAGTATCTGCCCCTTGGAAATGTAGGTTCCACACAGAGATTCCAGACTAATATCTTACACAGTGATATTAGTATAATAATGTATAACGGTGTTCGGCCGTTGTGGTGTGTGGGAATGGGTGCATGATTGTGAAGTACACTGTAAAGAGCATTTGAGTGGTTGGAAATAGGCTACTAGAAAAAGCTACATACAGTAAATGCAGTCCATTTACTATTTAAGTGCTGCCTATAATGTGCACATTATAGTGAAAGTGTTCAAAGCTGATTTTCTAAATGCTGAGTGTTCAAATATACAGGTGCATTTTTATACTGTCAGAGTTCAAATGAATGCTCAGGATTTTACTGTGCACAATCTGCTTTGTCTACATTCCAATGTCTCGAGTCTGTCTGTCTGTCTGTCTGTCTGTCTGTCTGTCTGTCTGTCTGTCTGTCTGTCTGTCTGTCTGTCTGTCTGTCTGTCTGTCTGTCTGTCTGTCTGTCTGTCTGTCTGTCTGTCTGTCTGTCTGTCTGTCTGTCTGTCTGTCTGTCTGTCTGTCTGTCTGTCTGTCTGTCTGTCTGTCTGTCTGTCTGTCTGTCTGTCTGTCTGTCTGTCTGTTTGTTTGTCTCTCTGTCCTCCAGTCTGCCTTCTGTGTCTATCTCTCTGTGTTGAGTAGACTGGGCTGTTCTGATGTCTCAGTTGTATTCTACCATAAAGGGGCCCCAGTAATGGCCCCTGTCACACACAGGGGTATTAGGCCTAAAGCCCCTCTCTCCTCGACGCCACTGGCAGCTGGGCCAAGGGGAATAATTTGATTTGGTATTTTATGCCGGAAAAGAGCCTTTCTTCCCGAGCCACATTTGCGCTTGGCTTCTCCGCTGCTCCGCAGCCCCCTGAAAGACTTTACATGACATTAACACATTTCAGAGAGCATTACGGCTTGAAAAGAGATTTGTCTAGACAAAGACATGGTTTATTTGTAGTTAAAGCTTCATTTCCTGCCTGTTCCTTCTCCTGCACACCCCCCCTCCACCTTTTGCCACCCCCTCCCCTCCGCTCCCCTCCCTGCATGACTCCTACCCGTGCACAATGGTTGGCGCCCTGACAGGTAAGAGGATTTCAATTAGTTTACCTCGGAATGGGCCCTGTGAAACGTGATTAATGAAAGCAATTAGTCTCTGTCATGTCTTCACCGCTCTCCAGCTAAATCACCGGACTTACTCCTCACTGACGCTAAGAGCAAATTACATCACCCCAATCCTCTCTCCCCGGCCTCTTTATGAGCTCTCCACGTCTCTATGAAGAAAGGAACAGAGAGGAGAGAAATCCACCCAAGCTGGTCTGGTATAAATATCTGTGTTTTTCTTTTTTTTTCTCTGTTTCTTTGAAAATGGGTGTTATTCGGCAAAGGTCTTTTGTAAATAGTTACAGTAAAAAGAAGTATATAATGTATGTCTATGATTACTTTAAAGAGACCATGTTTTTTAATGTTTGTGACACTGTAACCCAAGTTGAAGAAAGAGAGTTTGCGTAATGATACTGCTGTGTTTGCGTGCTGCCATTGTGTGTGTGTGTGTGTGTGTGTGTGTGTGTGTGTGTGTGTGTGTGTGTGTGTGTGTGTGTGTGCGTGCGTGCGTGTGCGTGCATGTGTGTTTCTGGGAGTGTCTAGTATAATTTTCACCCAGTGTGTGTGTTTGTTATTGAGGGGTGAATCAATCAGAGGCCTGAGTTTATTACACCCTGATTATAACACGCCTGAACGACAGCATCACACATATGTTTACACCACGGAAATGTATTTTCCCTTCCTTAACATCACACAACGCATCGGGCCTTATAAACCACAGGAGGATTTATGAAGACATGTTTTAAACTGTTGAGGCCAGGAAGTATGTGCATACAGCAGAGCTGCAGTCACGGAACCGCAGCAATACTCTCTTGCCTGGAGGAGAGAGAGAGAGAGAGAAAAAAAATCAAATAAAAGGGAATTTACGGAGCCACAGATAATGTTTTGCTAGCTGCAGGGAGGGTGGACCTCAGCCAAGAGTAATCACTGCCCACTAGGAGACATGCAGCCCCACCTGCTCCAAAACCACCATATGCAACTTTCCTCCTCTTGCAATTTTCCCCCTCTCTCTCTCTCTCTCTCTTGTTATACTCTATCTCGGTGGTTCTCAACCTTTTCAGACCGTGACCCCCCAAAATAATCATACTCGAACTGGGGACCCCCCACCCTGTCAAGCTCTTGGAATGTAGGAGTTGGGGCATAAAATTTAGTTCCACAGCTAAATATTGTGAAAATAGCAGATCTACAATCTCACAACGCCTTAGCTTCTTTCTTATATTATTTGATAATTTGGCCAATGTTTGACCAGTTTTTATTCGGTTCTTAAGTCTGACGTCATTTTGTAGTTCGACGTCACGTCCGGGTCCAAAAGGCACTAGCGCCGTCCACTCTTCATTGTAAACAAACATGTTGTAACCCGTAAATCTTTTTTACAATAACCTGCTTTTTCAGAAATGAACCATTGAGGGTTAATAAGGGTCTTAATGCTAATATCATAGACAGTAAAAAGTAGGCTAATATATATATATTTATATTTGTATTTATTTATTATTATTATTAACATTATAATATATATTTTTTATATTTAATATATATTTATATATAGATGTAAATTAAAAAAACGATTTCCTCTTCTTTTTGTCGTTGCCAGGAAAGCGGTAGAATGACACTTTAGTTGTTATTTTAGTCTCAGATCTGTTAAAACAGCGAGGGACACAGCACTGCGCATATTGGTAAAATACACACAGGGACCCGGAAGTTATTCTAGCGGGGCGCAACGTCACGTCTGAACAACCGAATAGTATAGTTTGTTTATTACTTTTCATGCAGTAATGGTCTTTTTCTTCTTTTCTTTTTTTTAGGTATTACAAAGGTCTTAAAAGTCCTTGAATTGTCACATCACTGTCATCTGGGGAGCCCCCCAAAATCATGTGGGGTGGGGACCCCCCTGGGGGTCCTGACCCACAGGTTGAGAACCGCTTCTCTATCTCAATTGTAGCCACTCATTCTCTTTCCCTCTCTCTCTCTCCCTCCCTCCCACCCACCCACTTTCTCTGGCCTCATATCTCTTTTCACATCTATTTATATTTCTCTCATCCGGACATCTTTATTTAGTCCACTTACACAGATTAGTGTCTGCAATCAGCTCACATAGCCTACATTATATAAATATATACTGTACGTACTTTATACACGTACTTTTGAAATTAAATGTTATGTTCTTAAACTGAATGACTTCATGCACTGCAAAGAGACCATTTGTCAAAAAAAAAAAACATTCCCTCTGCTCATAGGCCAACTCCCACTGCTATGGCAAGTCTATTATGATTTGGGACTCAAAGTCCTTTTATTTCATGCCTTTATCACTGGCAAGCAGCACCCTTCACTGTCTAGGTGGAGCTGAATTCTTAACGAGTTGATATTGGACCCAGCTGTTCTTGTTCCCAGTTTAATCACATGTGCTGCTCCTTCCTTCTTTACCTTTGATTTGATGTGTGAATAAACACAGGTCAACTAGAGCAGTGGTTCTCAAAGTGCATTCCACTCTCTGGGTTCCTTTGGGGGGGGGGTCTAAATAGACCCTTACGGGTCCATTTGGTTCCATGTGTATACTGTCAGAGTTATGGGGAGACCGTGAAATGTAAAGGTTTGAGAACCATTGAACTAGAGGGATATGCAGAACTTAATCTGGTTCCAATACCATCAATTTTCTCTCATTGTTGTCAGTCCTGGCAGCAAAGTGGAATAAACAAGGCAGTGCCAAGTCTGCAGAGTTTGTAAGTGAAATAACAAGTCTATATGAATACATTCCAATTGTAAATTGCATCATATCTGCTGTGCACACTTGGACTCAAAACCTACCCATTATTAATTGTATAATCAGCTGCAGCTGTGGTTACCATGCTATGACATGTCTACATTTGTTGAGAATACTGTAACCTCTGGTCACGGGTGGCAGTATTGAGCGACTTGCTCAGGTGTAAGATGATTTATTTCTTTGCACTTTAGACTTGATGTTCATCATCTGTCATCCGATTCCCTTTCAAAAGACAACCTCCCTGCCCACCACCACGGAGGTTGTGGATTCGAATCCATTGTGGTGCATCCGGCTTTGTCGGGCGTCTATCACGATTGGCCCGTGTTCAGGGGAGGGAGCCGGGCAGGGAGGGTGATATTATCGGTCATTGTATGCCTAGGGGCTGGGGCTGCATCTGTCAGCAGGGAGTGTAGGGCGGGAGGAGTAGGACGAAGGCCCTACGTCCTCTCGGTGGGGGCTCCTCAATGGCAGGTTTTGTAGGATACAACAGCAGTGAAAACACAGAAATGTATGTGGGGAGGGATTAATTGGCATAACGACTAAATTGGGGAGAAAAAGGGGGTAACAAATTATTGGCTACTCTAAATTATAGAAAGAAAAAAAGATACAATAGTCACATTATAGTTTGTGGATTATTTTCTTGAATTAATTAACATATTAACTATACTCTTGAGTGGATGCAGAGGACTCACTCACAGAAAAGTCCTAACATACAGCATAGGCTACAGCATTTATTTCTTCTCTTATGATTGAGCAGATGGGACTGATAGTTTCACTTGACATTGAACTTGAACTTCACTCTGTTGCTTGCATGGTTGCTCTGCTCCATCTCTCCCAACACACAGTGCTTCTCAATGTTCTCTCTATTGTCTGTTGTGTCCCTTCTTCACTTTTTTTTAACCAGTCCCCATGATCATAGCCAGCTAATTATTTAATGTATTATTATTATTATTCCAGAAATTAAGAATATGACATTTGTGTTATCTAGAGCCACTTTGATGCAGATGTATGCAATGCAATCCAATGTATGCAGCCTATTTCACAAATCTTATTAGCTATGGTTTTTCATGGCACACAGTTCTAAACTTGATAACTTAAATTGGTTAACCCTTAAAATAGTGAAATACATACTGTAAATGGCATTGTTATGCAATACTGTATCCAAGCTATTTATTATTCATACAGTCGATCCAGTCCAGTCCAGTCCAGGTGGTAGTGTGAATTTACAATACAACTGACCACATCATGACACTCACTCACTCACATTTCGTCTTTGGACAAATGCTCGCCGCAGAATAGGGATGCTTGGGTTCGTGTGGTTAAACTAATGATCTCATTACATTTCAATCTGACTTAAAGGGATATTTGTTTGGGTTCATTTTAACATCTACTCAGGCTTTTGTGTGCACCCCAGACAGTTTTTAAGTTGCTTGATTCTGTACGGTATTTAGATATTTGATATTCATTTTATCAGACACGTTACATCCATCGAAAACACACGTCCTTGGTTCTGGTGACTGATATTGTCCTTCTAATACGTGAGGGGCCGTGTTTTTTCAATAACTTTTTTCATTTATTTTTTTGTTTTTTTATTTTTTTGTAATTGTATTACATTTAAAAAATGTTCCCCAAGAAATATAAAAAAATTATGAAAATAATTATTGAAAAAGCACAGGGCTCGGAGAGCAGGGGAGCACTACAGACTGCAACTGGCCAGACAACCCTCACATATTAGGATAATATCATCAGTCACCAGAACCAAGGACAGG
This sequence comes from Gymnoscopelus braueri, assembly GCF_963280865.1. NCBI lineage: Eukaryota > Metazoa > Chordata > Actinopteri > Myctophiformes > Myctophidae > Gymnoscopelus > Gymnoscopelus braueri. Next base: position 26,609,514 of record NC_137623.1, on the reverse strand, counting down.
TGTGTCTGTTAAATGGGGGCGTGTCTGTTAAAATGAATATCAAATATCTAAATACTGAATCAAGCAACTGAAAAACTGTCTGGGTGCTCACAAAAGCCTGAGTAGATATTAAAATGAATGTTTTTGAAAGTGCAATATCCCTTTAAATCTCCAAAATCATCAAAATGTAATGATGTATGAACAGAGCACTCAGTAGCTGTCACGGTTTAGCTCAGTTGGTTGCAACGTCGAGTTCTCGAGATCTGACGATCTTGTATCTACCCTGGTTCGAGCTTCACTGCTGACCCCCAGAGTGTCAATTAAGCACGAAATTGAATCCACATGCTTCAAGTGACACAGGTTGCTGATTTATTTTGTGTGTGAATGGAAATTGCATTTACAAAGTTCTTGATGGAACCCAACCCACACAGGTCTGAATTGTGCCATCCAGACCATTGGAACGCCAGTTCAACTCCAGGCCTGTCCATCAGTAGTAATCACTCAGCCTGGTCGCCAGAGAAAACATCACTGCTCACTTTATGTTTCTGCAAAGCTGGACGTTTTTTAATACCCCAAACTTTGCCTGTCAATGTGCCTAGATGCGGTCATGTTGACTCAATCCTATTTTTTAAAGTTCATAATAACTAACCCAACCTAACCTGTGGACACAACATTGAACATCGACATGCAATGTGTGTCAGTGCAGAAATGTACAAAGGTAACGTTTCTTCTCTGGTGATGGGTTGAATCACTAAACATCCAGCAGAGAATCGTTTCAGGGCTAAATATAGGCTAACAATAGCCTACAGAAATTATATTTACGAATTATATAAAACTAGATAGACACTAGATAGAAAAAACAAACTTAGAAAACACATAGTACAGTATAAGGCTACATGTTGTACTTAGAATGTGTAGCTAATGCTGATGTAGAAAACTGAATAGCTATGAGATGATGTGATGCACCTTAATGCCTGATTTGATTGCGCGCCTTGTTGTGCACCTACAAGCTCGCAACGCATCACAGCGAGCATTGTGAACTCGTAGAACTGCTGTTTAGGTATGCAGACACCAGCACACAACTTCTGTAAGGCTTTAATTCTCCCATTCCTTGTGAGAAGATGCACAGTTGTTTGTTTTCTTCGCTTTGGAAAAATATATAAACCAATGCTAGCTCATATTTGGCATGCTAGTCAGACTGTCATGGCGGAATTCCTTTGCAGAGGACTTTTGTCTTGTTTGGCAAGTCTTCCAGACATACTTCTCTACAAATATGGTTTGTTTTGCTTTAATCATCGGTACATTTTTTTGGCTCGTCCTGGAAACACATTGACAAACCCTATAGGAGTGTTTCATCTGGAAGGAGGTTAATCTCCCAAATCCTACGTTGGCTTGTCTCTGGGCTTTGGAAAGGTGTGCTGAGGATGATAGGGGCTTGCATATTTTGATGTGATCCTATTTCTTCATTTCCTGCGTTGGCTAGGAGAGCAGGGTAGCACTACAGACTGCAACTGGCCAGACATCTCTCTCTCTCTCTCTCTCTCTCTCTCTCTCTCTCTCTCTCTCTCTCTCTCTCTCTCTCTCTGTCCATCAGATAGAGGATACCAGTTTGACAGGCTCATTCCTTGTGGAAATAGGATGATTGGAAGTATTTGGCATTCCACCCTGGCCTGTTCTGTTGTGCTACAGAGGCCAAGGCCGCCTTCTAATGCTGTGTATTTCAGACACACATTCCTGATAATCATGCATCGTTCATGTGTATGTATGCATGCATGCGTGCGTGCCGTGCGTGCGTATGTGTGTGTGAGTGTGTGTCCACACACACTACTGCATGTTTGTGTGACCTATCTGTCTGACAGTGCACTCATGTGCCAGGACTTGTGAGCGCCCTACTCCTCCCTCTAAATGGAAGCTGTCTTGTCAAGATGTCATGTTTCAGGACAGTATAATACCTGGGGGCCTACAGTCTGTGGCCATGTCTCTCCCGTTCATGCAATTGAAGTTGAAGAGCAATGCATTCACATAACACTCGTTATGTTTAGATCCGAAACTGGATCAAGGTTTGTGGCAGTAGGATGCTGGAAACCCCCCAAATCCCACCACACACACGCACGCACGCACGCACGCACGCATGCACGCACTCGCTCGCTCTCACTCTCTCTCCTTCTCTCTTGTTGTCTAAGGTTCTCTTGTCAGTGCGCCAGAATCTAAGTGTTCAAAGCTCTGTCAGTCTGTAACACTTTGATATTATTCCCATGTTTCAAAAGACCACAGCAACAATGGCCCTGTGCCTGCAGGGCATCGCAGAGGTAGCCTATATTAGTTATCACGTCTTCTTTGCTGGCACGGCTCGTAGACTTTTCCTGGGTGGAGGAGGGCATTTTCGGAAGGAAGCTGGCTTGTTTTGTGGTTTCTCAGGCGGGTCGTTCGATGCCCCAGGATATTTTTTAGGTTTGCACAGGTTTTCCACAAAACCTGTGCAGGTAAATCTGAGGGCAAAAACGGTGTCAGACCTTAAAATGGCGGCGTGGTCTTGTCTGTCTATGGCAGCTGTGTTAATTGCTATGTTGAGGTTTGTGTAATTGACATGCTTTTAATGCAACCTATTGTTGCACACTGTAAAACATGTCACCGCAAGGCCCGTTCTCTAATTGAGGGTCTGATGATTAAGCCTGTTAAAAACCACACCAGATAATTTGTAACAGATTTACTGAAACCTCTGTGCTGCTTTTGTGCAATCGTAAGATAATGTTACCACAAGGGCCTTTTCACCCCTTTGATTCTCTCTAAACCAACATCGCTCTATTAAGCCCTGATCTCCCAGAGAGGCTGTCATGCCATGACAAAATGTTGCCCGGCATTAGTATTTTGAACGTATAACTGCAGCTGATACGGCATCAAAAGTTGAGGCTAATCTCGCCTGCGTGCTGTGTGTTCTCTTTGTGAGAGGCACGCCTAAACTCTACTGAAGATTTACTGGAGAGCTGCTTGGCAACTTTCCCACACTGATGCAGGAAATGCAGGAAAGAAATCATCAACATGTTCTTTTGATTTAAAATCGAATGAATGTTCAAAAATCGAGTTTGAATCGACTAAGGATCTTTTTTTATTTTGAATTTCTTTCAACCATTATTCAGTCGTTATTTTCCAATTTTTCAAGAATCTATAGATTGTATCATAGCCTGTACGTTGAAGACATCTTAGCAATCCTTCTGTTACTCAATCACTTGAAATGTAATTCCGTCAAGGGAACCAGCACTTAACAACAATACAGTTAGATTGCGTTACACTTTCTAGTGTTTTACTCCACATAACATTAGTTCACTTTTCACACAACAGTGATCCAATTTCTGTGTTTCTCTGTGACAAGTATTGTTTGGTGTGCAGGTTGCCAGCAGCAGGTTAGCACCTACTCAACTCTGCTAACATGATATGAGTTCACCTCCACAGGGGGATATGCTCCGCACGTTCTATTTATGGATGCTGAGTAAGGTGACACTTCACCCTAAAAACCCCTCCGTCTGAAAGGAGAGAAAAAAAGACAATTTTCATATGTTAATGTAGACCAGGATAGAGTGAATGATAAGCACAGCAGGAACCGTACCACAGTAGCTGGTGGTGGGCGGCCTTGCTTCTGCCGTCGGTGGATCAATGTAATGCACATACTGACATACAGTACTGTAAAACGAGATTGTCAAATTCAACAACAAAATGAAAAAGTGTTATTGTGTCTTAATTCATTTCAGCATGTAAATAAAATGGACCTTCCATTTTTAAAGTCTCACACTGGATTTGACTGTGTATGAACAAATTATGATAAAAATAAAAATTCCAACCTCACTTGCTACATAATAACTGACTGAGGACCACCCGGACCAGGTAGACCACTATGTAAAAACAGTGCCGGACCCAGGCCTTGACAGCAGCCCCTTGTTTTGACTGAGTCTCATTTCAACCCAGCAGGATATCCTCCGATATCCCAGAGTTCCATTTGGGACAGGGGAACGTCGATCGTCTGTGAGGGGAGAACAGCCTAACGAGACGCTGTCTCACGGCAAAAAAAAAAAAAAAAAAAACGTAAAAAAAAAAAAAAAAAAGACATTTACTCACTCTTGCAGAAAATGGCACCTTCCACTGGGACAGGAGGAGGTTTGGCCAGAGGTTCAGAAGCAGAGCGTGGTGAGCAGTGCAGCTTGTCAGCGGTAGCAGACAGTCAGTCAGAACCCCCCCCCCCATCTCCTCTTCGCTTTCAGCTGGGAACAGTGGGAGTTATGGGCTGTGATTACTGCCTGGGACATAACCGAGCCACTTCTCACTCACTCACTCACACACTAGGAGCACTGTTTTCACAAAGCCTCGCAACGTGACCGGAAATGGTTCGCAAACGTGGGGCTATGATTGCTTTCATCAAAATAAATACAAGAATTCTGATGTCTTTCTTCCAGCGGTTGGCATATCACATTACTAGAATTTCCACATTATCTTTAAAGCCATAGAATACAGACACGCAGCTGGTAGCGTGTAAGTAAAAGTAAAATCACAGGGAGACTTGTGTTAATGTATTTCAACACACAAAAGAGCCCATCTATATTTGTCAGATATCAGATATCAAATATCCAATTTGCATCCATGTACAGGAAGCACTGGAGACAGTATTTACACAATAGCTGGCCTTCACACACATTACCATAAAATCAGGTGTACACGCTACAGGAAACACTAACCCCTTGCCATCTTTTTTTCTCCTTTCCCTCCCCCCCCCCCCCCCCACACAATAGATCATTCTTTTCCTTCAGGGCAATATTTCTAACGCTTTCTTTTCCGTGACTCTTTGTCACCCACCCTTTTGTCCTGTATTTGACAGGTAAAGAAGGAAAAAGGTGTTGGTGTGTTGTGTTGTTTGTTTTCGCAAAGAACAAATCCACGTCTTCCTGGAGGCGAAGTTCCCTTTCTCATTTTCCCCCTGGTCCTTGTGGAGCATCTCTGGTTCTCATCATACACTCGTATTTCAAACGAGCGAAAGTAATAGAGGAAAAGCATTATGCGATATTTTACATGCTGGGCAATTCACTTTGATAAGCAATCAGTGTCTGCTATATGTATTATGGAATCAGACATTGCTCCAGAGCAGATTCACTCCCAAATGAAAAATTATCTTTTCATCATGTCAGTGAATACACAAAAGCCCCCCCCCCCCCTTCACATGTAGCTCGCCACACTGAAGTTCACCCCAATTCTCCAAACTGAGAAAGTAATGTATGTGGTGTCTGTGTCAACTTTTTTCATACAGCTGTAAGTATCATCATCACCGCTGCTCGACAAAGAGAAGATTATGGCTGAAATGAATGAGTCACAAGCCCCAGAAGCATCTCTCTTCACCTCTCATTGATGCTGTGTGCTAAGTGGCCATGTGAGTACTTATTTTCTGCATTATACAATACGGCTGGGGACTTATTCCGGTTGTTAGAATGATACTACATCCCTACTACTATATATTATAAAAGATGGACCATTATTGTAAACATCATATAATAATTTCTATTTCCATGAGTTGATGTATACATGAATCGTTTACAAGTGTTAAAACCCCAATTAAACCCAATTAAGACCCATACTAGAATAGAAAATAAAGAACAAAGCTTCTCAACTTGAACAGGACAATATAGGCGGGTTTCTCTACTACAGTATACCTGGAAAACATCGTCTGACCTGTATTTAAGGTCACGTGATCTACCCGACTCTAATTAATGAGCTGTGCGTGTTTCAGTCAATAACATTTTGCCCCTTGAACGGGCATACACACAGTAATGTTTGTAAACGGAAATCCCGTCTTTACAGTTCTGTTTTCCTCACATTTTGAAGCCTTGATGTTTGGAAGATGTAAGGTTTACATCAGGCATGGTACAGATGAGGCCCTATGCCACACCCTGATGGTGCCAGTTCCTTTCCTCTGACCCCCCCCCCCCCCCTTTTATGACAGAGAGTGGATTTATGTGTATGTGGCTGGCCCAGGAGACCCCACCACTGTACCCTCCCTGCAGAGCCTGTCACAGAGGCTGATGTATTCTCCTCCACCCACTCTCCACCATCCAAGCTTTATGATGGAAACTGATACAAACGCTGTGATAGGGTTTCGGGATAAATTATTCACGCTTCCAATGCTCTCTGCTGCTGTTTTGGCCCTGGTTCCTCAGAGGACGTCCATTTTACAAATGGCCCTTTTTTTAGACCTCATCCTTTTAATTGATCGGCCTCATCCGTGGCGAAGACAATACATGTGTGATCCGGAGAGCGAGCGGTAAAAGTTCAGCGCAGTGGCAGCAGCGCTTAGCTCTGTGTGTGTGTGTGTGTGTGTGTGTGTGTGTGTGTGTGTGTGTGTGTGTGTGTGTGTGTGTGTGTGTGTGTGTGTGTGTGTGTGTGTGTGTGTGTGTGTGTGTGTGTGCGTGCGCGCTGTATGTGTGTACTGTATGTGTGTGCTGTACGTGTGTATGTGGCGCTGGCAGGCTTTGCTGTGGGGCATTAGGTGCCTTAAGATTTACTGCCTGGTAAATGAAATGGCTGTCCACTGGATGCAGGGGCGGCACATCCATAGAGCAAACTGCCCTAATGTCTCTACCATCTGGAAGGATAGACCTTTAATTGAAAAGAATTTCTGGACCGAAGGGGAAGAGCTGGCCCAAGTCTCCCAGTCCCCCAAGAGAGAGAGGTAATGAAAAGAAAATAACTTCTCTCCTCTTTAGTGCCTATGGAAGCCATAAAGAATAACAGGACATGGTGATATAACAGACGCACAGACGTTAGTGAGTGGGTGAATAACTTTCATATTACGGCCCTAACCATCTGCTAAGATGGTTTTGGAGGTAAGAAGCCAATTGGATTAAACGTTACGGCCACTTTGCTCTCTGCAGCTTTTTAGGACTACCTTGAGGTGGCAGTTCATAAAGCATTTCTGTTGTCAGATTTATTTAGACATGAAAGATGTGTTTTTCCTTTTTCCGGGTCCGTCGCACCCGCTCTCTGTACTCCTACTCACTCAGAGAGTGGGATTTTTGTTAAAACAAACAGGAGGAGGGGATGGCAGACATAGAGGATAACTGATGAGTCTAGCAGGAGTATAAGGCAGAATAACGCTGCTCACCCCTAATGTGGCTAATACCATAGGGATACATTGAGTCCCAGACACTGTGTGTGTGAGTGTGCTGTGCGTGCACGCGTGCATGCGTGCGTGCTAGTTTACCACAAATCGCACATGGAGGGGAATTGAAAGGGGCTATTTCATGAGTTAAAATAAATCGTGAATCTGATTGTTTGATGCCCTCTGGATTACAGTCTTTTGCGGCGGGAATCACAGCTGGAGCGTGTGTCACAGCATCGGTATGCTCTTTCGGGTGCACACAGGCCGCTCCACGTGACAAATATTACCTTCCGTGATGTGCCAATGTGTATGTCTACCGGCAGGGCAAACTGCTGAGCTGGCCAGCGCTGTGACAACTCTCCTGGCTCTGAGACTATTCAGCTACGTGTGAAAATATATCATTTACATCCACTTAAACAAGAAACGTCTAGCAAAGTGCACTCTAAAAACCAATTGCGTGCTTACTGCCGAGTTCAGATGACAAGCGCGTACACTGGATGAGGTCATCGGCTAAATCATTTTAAGCACCCCGAGGACGCGCCCACGCCCAAGGTAAACAGATATAGATACCGAAGGTAAATAATAAAGAAAAGTCAGATGTAGGCAGCATCAATGGTAGATACTGTACTGCAGCAGATTAAATAAAAACACGCTGTAATAATGATGATTTTCAACGACTATTTTTCCAAGCCTTTGGAAATGGCAGCAGTGCTGAAATTAGGGAAGGCCGGCCCTCTCCCAGCACACATCCATGGTCCGCTGTGTGTTTTGGCATTTGTCGCTCTTTGCAGGCATCAAAGCAGTGCGCATACACATGTACACACATGCCATGTGCAGCCACAAGTACACGCTCGCGCGCACACATAAACACACACACACAGAAGCACACCATTTTTGGTCGTAGACCAATATTCCCAAACGTTCCAAGAAATTGTGTGTTTTTGAAAAGCAGGCAGGCCAGACAGACAGATGGTACTAGATTTCTACACTGTAGCAGTCAAAGCCATTCATTGCATTGCATGTTGCACAGAATACAATGAAAGACACAATGGAGGGAACCGCACTGCATTTGACTCTCTGGCTTTAACTCTGGAGTTACTGGAATATCTCTTTGTCTCACTGCATAACATAAACAAAAGCAGTAGCAAAAATACACAGTGTTAAGGATCACGATTATATAGATTATATATTGAGGAGCCACGTTCCTAGAAGGACCTCTGTAATCGGATATATCTCAGCCACAAATAAGGTGTTGGACAAATTGCAAGCCTTATATACGTCTTTGCAAAGCACATGGCAAAAGTAGCCAATCTACACTCACAACGCGTTAAGAAAAATAAAATAACATTTGGACACATTTTGAAGATTTTCCCAAAATGGGGACACCAGGGTTAATGTGGTTAACATACATTTTTATTTAAATTGTGATATTATCAAACATAAATATCAAACATATCAGACAGTCTACATTTCCCAAAAGGAAATGCATGTATTTAATATATATAACATACTACTAGTACTACTAATAATAATAAAGAATGACCAGAAGGGGAGATATCAAAAGAAGAGGCATGGATGTCGTTCCCCCCATCGCCCCAGCAAATCCAACCCTGGCTAAAAACAATAGTCAATAATAGACAGGATGACACAGGGTCTGTCCCTCTCTGTATTTATGGGTCACAATTTGTCCCCTGACTTGCACCCCATTAGATCGGATGACGCCACTTCAAAATATTGACACATTCACAGCATGAGGCGTGTTATTCAAGAGTTCATTGTGGTGATGATATACTGGATGCACCGGACTAGTGTTCCTGTGCTGAACTAACCATCATTGGAGACAAAATTCCAATAAAGCTGCACCGAATATAAATATAATATACTGAGATTATACTATGTTCTTTTTTGTTATCAATTGTTTTAATATCACAAAAACTATACAATTATACCAGCATAACATAGTATATGATGCATCATGAATAAAAAAAACTAAACTAAAACAAGATACATAAACACATACAACACAACTTAAAACTACTGTAGCACAACAAAAGATCAAGAAAAGAAAATGACAAGCAAACACACCCACCCACCCCTCCCAGGCTCCCAGGACCAACGATGTCACGAAAAGCAGGGCCAAACACCATGCATACCTGTGTGCAAAGTTCCTACCGCTGTGTAAGGACAGCCCTAAATCATGTGAGATTAAGATTAAGATAAATTAAAACTAAATTTAAAAAGCCATACGTACCTGTTCATATTGGCAGGGGAGAATGGGGTACCGTACTGTAAGTCGAGCCATTGGGTAAGATGATCCACCACACGTTTCAAGGAATCCAAAAACAATATGCAGTATGCTGTACTAATTATAGGGTGATCTTAACATTACTGCGGCCATGTGATGGTTTGGCTCATCATATAGTGAATGCATTAGAGCCTAAATTGTGTGGGGTTTGTTTCTATGTGAAGGGATTTTATTGAGCTCAAATCAATATCATGACTATTTCAAACTTTAGCCTTGCGTTACGATTAAATGAACGATTATTAAAAATACATATTGTGAAGCCGATCAACCAACTCACAAAGCGGCATTAATTGCCCAGCCTTAATCTTGATATAACAATTATCTAGCAGAGCTAGCTAATTGTACTGTGGTATCATACAGTACATCAGGTAGTGTTTATTCTAGTTACAACTCAAGGTTATAGATTTACAATTTACAATTTAGGCATTTAGCAGACGCTCCTAATCCAGAGCGATTTACAATAAGCAAGGAAAATACGAGGTAATACATCAAATGCATAGAAATAATAATCTAGGATCATAGGTAGGCCTACACCAAGAACTATCATCAGTCTAAGCTGTATAATATGGAAAAATCTATGATATGTACGTTGAAAACAGACAGACACACATCAGATCAGATGTGATATTTGGTCTGTCCTGCTGTGTACAATTTATTTGTTCATAATCATATTGTAGCTATGGTGTAAGATGAGTAACTGGGATTGGGGTAAATTTAACCTATATTAATGTAAAATATTGTAGACCGCATGGCTTACTTATTTTATACATATAGTTTATGAAGAAAGAGAAAAGCTGTGTTTTTCATTATTTTTGTTTTATGAAGATTATAGTTTGGAACATAAGAGCTTCTTTGCATGATAAACTAACTCCACACTGGGGGTTGTGCTAAAGTAACACTTTTTTCTTCTTTTTTTCCAGTAATACTATAATCATTTTCTAGGCTAAATGTTTTCGTTTCTAGGGGGTGCACAAGAACTTTCAATTCATTATTGAATTGAAAGTTGTATTTTTCTGGCAGTACTAATGCAAAATATTATCCCATTGTCCCCCAATATTTTATTTTGATGAAAATAAATATTTCTAGTAGCCTCAGTAAAATGTAAACGTGTACATTAATATATTGTGTGCGTATTTATCAAATGAATGTTTATTATGTACATTCATATAAACAATTTACATCAAGTATCTAAATATATTTTATGCTATAAACAGAGTACACCATTATGAATATGTAATACTTTGTAATGTCAACAGCGTAACTAACAAGTTAACTGACCGATGTGTCCTATTTCAGGTCACATTTATTATTTAGACAATCCAGATTGTTGTGGTTGGATTATTTGGCATTCTATTCTATGTTCTTGAGAACATTTGTATGCATCCCATTGACCTTGTTTGCACTTTCAAAGTAGGTGACATAACCTCAGAATAACTTGTGAGTTATCAGGTGGGGCAAATGGGGTAATTAATATGTTGGCAGCCCAGGGAAGATTTAAACTCTCACTGAAACCGCCCAATTATGTGTGTGAGGTAAAGTGGCCTCAGCCAAGGCCAATGAGAGCAGCCATTGCTCTTCTGTCTATACGAGCTCTTAAACAAACACACCAATAGGAAACCTCTCTGTTCCAGCGCGCCTGACCTTTACTCCGTGTCGCAATCTATGCCCACAGCATGCCTCCACCGGGCCAAGCCTGTGTGTCCCAGCAGTAATCACTAACACCCCCCGCCCCCCCCCCCCCCCCGGCACATACATTACATGGTGAACCTGGCCTGACCCTCCTCCACCAAGCGCAGGCTGTACCCAGCTGATCTAGGAGACGTGATGGACAGATCCACGGGCACAGAGGAATGGTAAAGGAAGCAAAAATAAACGACGCAGTGTTGCCGGATGACAGCGTGGGGCTCCGAACGGGGGTGGGGAAAGTGAGAGGATGGGGAGAGAGAGAGAGAGAGAGAGAGAGAGAGAGAGAGAGAGAGAGAGAGAGAGAGAGAGAGAGAGAGAGAGAGAGAGAGAGAGAGAGAGAGAGAGAGAGAGAGAGAGAGAGAGAGAGAGAGAGAGAGAGAGAGAGAGAGAGAGAATAGCATTGCCAGGGGCCCTTCGGGGGCTAGCTAAGTCTGTGTTATGCCATGCCACGGGGCCAGCTGGCAGGGCCCAAAGCTGGCATGACAGAATGTGACAGAGGATACTGAGAGCGGGGACTCGGGGAATCCCGACACAATAATGCTGATGGCAGGAGCTAAAGCCCAGATTTAATCACAGCCATCACCCACCTGCCAATAGAAAATTACACAACGGATATCAATGGCAGCCTCCCCATAGTGTTGAGCCCCCAGCAGAGTTACCAGGCCGGTCCCAGCTGTCAATCACTGCACTTTAATGGCGGAGCTAAGTCAAGGCAGGGCTCCCAGTTCGCAGTCCACACAATGGCCCTGCAGTCTGACCCAACAAGCTCCATTACTACAGGAACAGATCACAAACCTTAACCAAGAGACAGGAAGAGACGTTCGCTGGATATGTTTTGGCAAGCTTCCCCCCTGGTGACATTTCAGAGATTCAGAATCTGCATAGGAGTGTTGCTGACGTTGGATATCAAACACTCAATTACGTTTCTGTTAACGCTGCAAATTAGTGTGTTTTTGCTATATGGACGTCTTGGTGCCAATATGGGAGACAGCTCTCCAACGCTCTGTGCACAGTAGCCTTGGACATCTGGCTTGGAGATGCACCGATTCAGCACAACAATAATAAGGGAGGAATCTTTCAAGTAGTATAAAATCATGTGTACAAATGTATGATCAAATATCTTATAAATTGCAGATGTAGCTTGTTTAAGTGATATATTCATACGTGGATATTTCACTGACCAGAAATCTTTGTTGTTTATCTGATCCCCCCCCCCCCCCCTTCTTTCAAAATGTCTAGTTTCAGGTTTCAAATGTCAACTGCCAAGTTTTGACCAATTCATGAACTTGAAAAAACATTTGTCTGGTTCATCGAGGCTCACTCCCTGTGACTGCAACGTTGCTGTTTCTCTGTTTTGGGTTGGCTTCTTTTTCTCCTTTTCTTTTTTTTTTGCCAGAAATCAAATCAAGGAGAGTTTAGATTGTATGATGGTATTGTCAGTCTGCTGCAATGCACACTCCCTGATTTTAACCAGAGCTTTTTCAGTGTCTTGAGCAGGCCTCTGTTTCAATCATACATAATCATTTACATGCACACAATATACAGACACACATACGCGGCACAGACACGGACACATACAAACACACACACACACACACACACACATGCGCGCACACGCACGCACGTGTGTGTGTGCGCGCGCGCGCGCATGCATGCATGCATACACATGCACGCACAGTCGCACACACACACACACACACACACACACACACACACACACACACACACACACACACACACACACACACACACACACACACACACACACACACACACACACACACACACACACACACACACACTCATCCCATCAAGTTAGGAGACATTACTTGGTCTTGACGGGTAACGGTCCTGTGGTTTGGATACCAATCAGTCTCAGAAAATGTTTACATTTCCACTGCACCACATGCTTTGACTTTCAGGTGCTCTTATATAGATTGTTATACCACAATTAAGTCCCATCATAATGCCGACAATTACACACACACACACACACACACACACACACACACACACACACACACACACACACACACACACACACACACACACACACACACACACACACAGACACGCTAATCAGTATCAGCATTTAGATATTTTCCCTTTTGTGTTTTCGCTTTTATCATTGTTTTTCTGTTGATCGAGTTCTGGTTTTGACATATTCTAATGAATTGTTCCAAGATACACTATTAGAAGGCCCCTGTTTTCTATTTGCTATGAAAATGTTTTTCATTTTGAAATATGAATACCAGGCTGTTTTCTGCCAGTTTTGCAATGTGCAACCCCATAGCACCCCTTTGATCATTTTTTGAAGTGCATCATTGTTTAGTGGCCGCGCGTACCTCTGCCATACAGTCATACTGTAGATGTGAGTTCATCATACTCAATCAACCAAACATCGACTCATGCACGACCATAGGCTTGATTTCCATCCTCTCTTTCATGTCGGTTTGACGGCGCATTGTGCGTGCATTCTATGCGCACGTGTGTTTATGCTTCTGTGTTGCAGTCCTGACAGCTATCATATCTGATGTGAAGTGGTTGATTTCTGAAGGCTTCAGCGGCTTTTCGTGTTGTAATAATACTAGCTTCGCCATCATGGCAGGAGGAGACCTCTGCCCAGCACTGCTCTCAGCCATGACTCCTGCAATATTTACATGTTTACGCTCACAATTTCCATCTGTTGTTTCTGGAACAATCAGCAGCAAGCTAGCAGGGGCCTGGAGAGAAACACAAGGGGGGGGGGGGGGGGGGACCGGCCGTAGGACGCGCTCAACTTGGGTTTCATGATTGGGAGGCTGGGGCTGATTATGCTTAGCAAGGAGAAGGGGTGGAGGGGAAGGGGAGAGGATTGGAGAGAAGAGGAGGGGAGAGGACAAGCGGGGCGGGTAGGAGGAGGAGAAGGAGGAGGAGTGGGTGGTGGATTTTCTTTTCTACAAGACCCAGTGTGTTTCTAATGCGGGAGAGCGGGTACTCCGGGAGGGGGTTGTACATGGTACCCCCTGAGAGAGGTGTTCCTCCAGGGTGAGATCAGTCAATGCAGGCCTGTAACCCCTCTCACCTCCATCTGACTGGACTCATTAATGGCTTTCGGATACGTTACAGAATCAATTGTGCAGTTCAAACGTGGTCAATAGAATATTGATATTTTAATGTAATCGATTACAATAGAAATGGTTTACAAATACCCTTACATGCGAGAAAAAAGGGGGGTCAATATAGTGACAAGAAATTATTTTTCACGTATTGGAATTTGTGTTTGAGTTTGTTTAAGTTTGAGATATCCTTTTACAGTATTACACTATGACAGAAGGTGCCTAACATAGAAATGTGTTTTAAATATATATTTTTAATCAGATAGACGGATAAGTTACAGAAACAATACAAGATTTTACATTTCTTCCACAGGAAGTCATAATGGTCACCTGAATACATGCTGACCTTGCAGTGTGATGATTGATGAGTGCAATTCAAACTATTAAAAGCTTAAATCAATCAAATGTTAATGTACTCTTACTTCTTCACTGGCACAGTAGGCTACTCAGAATACATCCCTAAAGGGCAGACCATCAGAACATTTTCTACAATCTCTTCCGCATCAAAGGGCTTTTCCCGTGCGCCGTCACGAACATGTGCTACTAAAAGAAGTGAATAAACAATCATTTAAACGTTAAAAGAAAATCTTTTTCTATTGAGAGGAAAAGTCCCCCCCCCCCCTGAGGACGAGTATAGGAGCTCTAAAAAGGGAGTGTGATACTGATGACTGTGTGGATAGAGGGAGAAAGAAAGCAAAGAAACACAGGCAGGATGAAAGGCCACGCGGGTCCCTAGCGATGTGGCTGCAGACGTAGCCGGTTCCAGCGTCAGTCTGACCCAGCGTCGGGTTTCCCAGAGCCGGAAGTGGCGCGTTTCCCCTGGCGACAAGCTCTTCCTGCAAAATAAAGAAATCATTAGAAAGATGACAGCTGGGCCGGCCAGGGGGGGCAGGCCTCACAGAGCTGCCACCCGGCATTAGGTAGCAGCGTTCTGCTAGCTAATAGTGCTGCTAGCATCAACTCCTGCATGGCGTAAACAACACCCGCACAATACGGCTCTCTCTCAGCCGAAGTCAGTTCCAACTTGCAAGGTCATTTTTTTCCCCCTCCTGATTTAATTCCCTGCTCTCCTTTCCCCTTGTCGCGCTCTTTTTCCTGTTTTGGGCCCTCTTGCTAATTATCGCTATCTCACTTATTCAAATGTTGGTATTTGTTCTTATTGCGTGTACCTCATTCTTAGCCTCTCACTCGCATAATGCACACCTTTACCTCTTAGAATGGATGACGGCATAGCTGATGGCGGTGGCCAAAACATTCTGATATATGAACCCAGAATAATGTATAGCAGGTCCAGGCCCCAGGGCTCGGCAAGTGTCCCCTGGCAATCATGGCGTGTGTCGCCCACTTTGGGGCCTCCTGAGAGTGCCGGAACGACATCCCCACGTCATCCTCAAGTATTTCCTCCACAAGCTGTCATTTACGTCTGTCTGCCAGACGAATGTAGTGGAAGAGCCAGAGGACTTAAGGGTGCATTAAGAGAGCTCTTCCCAAAACCCATCAGTACTTGACCCCAGCTGAAATGATTACACTATAAGACAGACATTTCATAGTCGAGCCTGAACTTAAGGACAGTCTCATCTTGTGCTTAAGAGTCTATAGGGGATAAATAGATGGTGCCCTTGAACAGAGTTGTGCTCTTCTAGTTCTCTCTCTCTATTCTCGCTAGTTACTTGTTGCTTTAAGAGAAGAGTTTCAGTCAGAAACGCAGTATTTTGGTTTATCATATCCTATGTTATTTTATTTGGTAAAACCCACAATAAACACATGGTATTTAGGATGCATTATTAAGGTCACAACCATAACCAACATGGGACAGTTTGTCCCATGTGGTTGCATTCACACATAATTGTGTGTGTGTGTGTGTGTGTGTGTGTGTGTGTGTGTGTGTGTGTGTGTGTGTTGTGTGTGTGTGTGTGTGTGTGTGTGTGTGTGTGTGTGTGTGTGTGTGTGTGTGTGTGTGTGTGTGTGTGTGTGTGTGCGTGCGATGTGGTTGAGAGCTCCCCTAATACTCCAGATGTGATCATGATTAATGAAACGACCAAGACTGTCTTTATTTTATAAATTTGAAGTTCCGACATGTACATGGATACTTGCTTTAGCTGTTGAAATACCAACCACTAGCACATGCCATCTCTGCATGTGGGTACAATTGTAAGACAGTTGCTTTGATATTTGGCAGCTTAGGGCATGTCCATAAGACGTGTGTGCGAGAACTACAATTGTTGGACTGGCTAAAAGAAAGTGTGTGTGTGTGTGTGTGTGTGTGCGTGTGTGTGTGTGTGTGTGTGTATGTGTGTGTGTGTGTGTGTGTGTGTGTGTGTGTGTGTGTGTGTGTGTGTGTGTGTGTGTGTGTGTGTGTGTGTGTGTGTGTGTGTGTGTGTGTGTGTGTGTGTGTGTGTGTGTGTGTGTGTGTGTGTGTGTGTGTGTGTGCGCGCTGTGCGCGCGCACGCAGGCACAATGGCGGAAGTGTGTTCATGGCCTCAGTGGCCGCCTCCAGGTGCCATGACTCTGTTGCCATGACAATTAGGAGCGACATAGGCTAACACCTGCTAGCGCTCACTCATGGAGATTAATGTGGCTTCTCAAAAATACACACACACACACACACACACACACACACACACACACACACACACACACACACACACACACATACATCCACCAACGTGCCTAGTGGTCACACATACACACACATAAAGGCACCCACACGAACCCACATGCATTAAAACACACTAAAATGCACTCAAACCGAACCCCTGTCCCCTCTAATGGGTACTGATAAAAGACAGGCTCCATGTCTCACAAATGGGACTGACCGGCCAGATTGGGGTCAACTCCACTGCAACCATGTGGCACTGCATATAGACATAGCAGGCCAATGAATAGAAAGCAGAATGGAACGGGACTGCGCTTCTCTGGACTTCTCTGCACTCACTGCTCCGCTATGACAGAATGTTGGCTGCGACACGCAGTCATTATTATTTATTAGGGTTTCTTTTATATAGGAGCAAATTGCGTAAATTATTCGAGGTCACTGTGGCTGAGAGACCGACAGACATGAGAAGAGGCTGTTGGCTAATGGCTAAGTTTTTTTAATTTTCCAAACAGCCATGCATACGCACTCAACACACGCATGCGTGAGCACACGCAGACACACACGCACGCATGCGAGCGCGCGCGCGCTCGCACACACACACACACACACACACACACACACACACACACACACACACACACACACACACACACACACACACACACACACACACACACACACACACACACACACACACACACACTCGCATACACCAGTCCTGGAGCCATGGAATCCCCACCTCACGATTTCATTCCCCGCCCTTCATTGTTCCTACACTGATGAGAGTAACTGTCAGAAGAGTGAGGTTACAAAGGGGAGGAAGTGAGAGAGAGAGAGACTGACAGACAAACAAACAGACAGAGAGACGGCCAGCAGTCATTGAGATGGACAGACAGACAGTTAGTAAATCAAGTATACAACAGCGATGACAAACGTCATCGAGAGACAGGCGAGCCTAAGCATTGTCCCGACAGCATGACAATTAAATCCCAAATGAGACGGGACAAGGAAGTTGATCTGAACAGCTTTGACTCTGTTGACATGCTGTGGCTCATTTCCATGGCCATGACTGTGACAAAGCCCAGTGTTGCGGGTCGGGCTTATTTACACACACACAAATTAGCCAGACAGTAGGGGACAGACATACGTTGAACTAATGGGAAGCTTGCCAGGAGTTGCATTCTGCTGCACAATCCGTTTTGTGGGATTCCTTGCCGTATCAGCCTTCAAACTGGCCCAACTCTGCAAATTTAGTTTTACTCAGAGTGTAAAAATGAACCCATCAGGGTTGTACTTTTTACTTGTGCGGGTTTTACTCTAAAAAATGTTTTGCTGTTCACTGATAGCGTGGCCTTTAACGCTGCGTGTTCAAAAGGCCCAAACATAGAGCACACAGGTTGTTTGAGCTTCCCGTGCATGTGCATGGCAGACTCACTCCACAAGTGTTTCTCATTGGGACCGTGCAGCCTGGAGCGTCTGCTAGCCTCCATGCCTGCCTGCCTCCCAGAGCAGTGACTGTAAAATCCATTTGGGACACTAAGCTCTTAATGATGAGGGGATGCAGCGGCAGGGCAGGTATACCCTGACTCCTATCCTAAACCATGGACTGCTCAAACCCCCAAAGACTCGGGGGTCCATCTGGGCCAAATCACTCAGACCGTACTATTTATTTGGCCTATTAGGCTCTGAGATAATCGGACCCTCCCTCCCCTGTGTTTTTTTTTTCCCCCTCTCTTTTTTTGTTTCTTCTCCTGTTCCTAATAGCAATTGATATGCGCTATTAGAGGGTATTCACTGTGTAGCGTGTGCTCGCATGAAAGTAGTGGTCTGTTTACAGGAATCTTAAATGATTGGGATTTGGAAAGCATTGTCATCATGGTTAAGACCAGGGAAAGGATACAAGGCACTTAATAGCAGCGAGGAAACAGATCCGCGGGCACGCTTCACCGACGAGGCAGAATGTCGGCGGAACGGGCGCCAAATACATAACTCTGACACGTAACAAGTCAACTGTGGGGTGGCATGACTTTTGTTAGTAGTGATTGTATTCAAAGGAGAGTTTCAGGAAGTCCATTAATGACTTGAGGTCCTCAGTCAGACACAGTCGACCAGGCAGAGAATTCCCCGGTTTACTGTGACACAGCTGCGTGTTTTTATAGGAAACTTATTTGAACTCGACACACAGTAAAACACCATCCAAAACCACGACGGCCAATGTTATTGAAACAAAAAAAATGGAAGACGGCAATTTTTCATTCGGGTCGGGGTGTGCTTCCCATCAGCGCAAATCAAGCATTGTAAAAATGATAATAGTAATACCAGTGATTTTCCATAAAGCACTGTTTCCTTGCGTACATCTCCAATGCCAGCTACGCTATTCTTTAATATGAACTGCATGGAGGATTTGAATCTGTTCATGATTATCAAGCGATACGTCGCTCGGTATTAAATCTGAACGGAGCTGTTGTCAGGACGCTGTCACGCTATATGCGCCGAGGCTGCCATCATAATGACACACAAACAACAATGAGGCCCTGCGTGTATTGTTGCTCAGGAACAGCCCCGCGGGACACATCATGCACTCACACTTATCCAAAAGTTCTCAAAAAACTTTTTTTTTTTTTGCAATTGATCGGCCATGTCATTTTTGTAGATGTCAGCGGAGGAGGGCGGAGGGGAAGAGGGGGGAGAGGACAACAAAGCTTGGAGGTGTAAAAGTAACCTCGCGGGCACGAGCTGCATTGTTTGCCCTCTCAATACAAAGGGAGGGGTGAGAGAAGCCGAGGCTGGGAATCACCCTGAGGGGGTGAGGGTGGAGAAGGTGGAGGCACGCTAACGAACAAAGTACGGGTGACATCCTAGTGTCAGTGTCACCCATTTAGGGGACAGTGCAGCCGTATCGGTGACAAAAAAGGCTGCGGGCTATAGGGCTCTGTCAATGCTGCCGTGATCCTTACAGGGAGGAAAATAGCCAACATCTCAACACAGGTCTTCAGTAGACAATGTGATTCTTATATAAGGCCCCAGTTATTGTACAAGCTAAATGTTGCCCTCTTTCACCAGGTGATGGATGTGCTTTTTGCTGGGGTGATTGTTCCTTAAATTGATGCACGGATTTGACAGATGGATTACTGCAGGGCTGTGTCTGCCCACATAGAACATCTCCACAGCAATTTCTACTGTGGAAAGAAGGCAATGTTTCTACATTTTATGAATATATAGTAGAATACTTTGATACTTTCAAATACGTTTTCTTTTTCTCTTTTTCAGCTGGTTATAGTTGGTCAGTTCTAGAAAGAAAGCGCCCTCCAGGCATTTTCACCCTTCCTACCTGACCCTACCTGACCCTCCCGAGTCACCTTTCCATAGACCTGTACCCCCTGACATTGCCGACCCTCTTCCCAGCTCTCCCCATCACCTGTGATTGTTGTAATCTATATTGATCATGATATTGTCTTCCAGAATTCTCTCATTCTCTGGCAATTCTCACGGCACTCAACTAAGGAATATAATATATTTGTTTGAAATTAGACAAACATAACCAATGGCTATGGGCAGTCATTGTCTAACTCCTCGTGAAACAAATGATGCTTTTTATGGGTTTTAATTAGCATTTTGTTTTATTTTGGGTCATGGGTGGGATGGCCGACTTGGTTGATCTTAGTGGGAAGAGAGGCCATCTGGTAATCAGGTCACCGGAACACCCCTCAGGCCCGCCCAGTGATACGTGTCAACGTGTCCCTGAGCAAGACACTTAACCCCTAATGGCTCCCCCCCACTCATCATGACAATCTGAGCAGCCATCAGCTGGGTGAAGCTGAAACAATATTTCTATTAATGCAAAAATCCTTTTGAAGGAGATGTGTGTGCAACACCACCCATCAATGGACAGCTTACCGGGACCTTTTAAGTTTATATATCATATGTGAACTGTGGATTTTTTACTGTAGTGAACACCATGCATTACAGGGTAAATAGGAAAACATGAGCTATGACCTGGGGCCATACTCATGTATCAAATGTTGCACAGCCTGGTTGTAACCTACGGTGACCTGGTATACTGTAGCACCACTATGAGGCTGATTTGAAAATGTCTCTTCTTTGGTCTACTGGCAGAATGTATTAGCCTGGTAAACCCCCCTCCCTCCGGAAATCTCATTTGCATTTGGTTTCAGGAAGGAGGGTCTGGGATTGCTCACAGAGTAAAGCTGCCCGAACCACTGCGCATACGAACCAATCAGCGGCTGCTAGGGGCGGGATCATCCAATCACCTGCCTAGTAGCTTGAAAAAATGAAACTCCGTTTGTCATCGATTCTGCGCCCGGAGTCTCAGATGCAAGTACGCTGTGAAACAAAATGTGTGTCGCAAGCTTCTTCCATTTGACGGAGTGAGGTTAAGAATGTATGACATGAAACTGATTGGTCCCGCAATTTGCAAGATTAGCTGCGCACACACACACACACACATACACACACAAACACAAACACAGACAGGGTTGAAAACATAATCTCCCTCCCCTGCCTTTGGTCTGGCGGAGATAATTACTGCAGTACAGTACAACTTGCAGATATTCTGGAAGTGACGTTGCCACACCAACCATTAGCTTCTGCACTAGGGAGTCTCTGTTGAGGTTGTTGTTTTACCCAATTTTCTCCCCATTTCTGTGTGTTGTCACTGCTGTTGTAGCCTCGGAAACCCAGGCATTTTTTTTTGTTACAAAAGAAAAAAAGCCTGGGGGAGCGATGCAGGAACGATGGTCTTGGACCTTGTTATCTCCTAACCAATCAGAGTGCAGAGGGGCGTCGCTCTAAATTTGGTGACGTCAGCGTGCTCCGTGCACAGGCCGAGGGGGGGAGGGGAGGGGAGGCGGGGACATAGATTGGTGAAGCAATAGGAAGCCACGCACAAATCCAGGCGGCTGTGTTTGGGTCCGCCCTTCAAGACCATGGATTGAGCTCGTAGCCTCAGGCTACTGCTGTTGTACCCTCCTGCATGGCTCTTCCCACCGGTGCGGAGCCTGCACCGGGAGGACATTATAGAGCCTCCGTCCTACTGCTCCCGCACAACCCTCCCGCTGACAGGTGCCACTTCAGCCCTTAGCACGTGCAGTGACTAATATCACCCTCCCCGCCCGGCTTCCCTCCCCCCGAACACCGGCCGATTGTGTTCGTATAGACGCTCGACAAAGCCGTATGCACTGCGGTGGTGGGCAGGTACTTTACCACCTGAGCGTCTCTCAGTTCAGTTCTGTTTTGTGGAACACAACAAAAGACGGCTCCCACGGCATTGGCTACCAACCAACAATCAGACAAAACTCACTGCAATAGTCCAAATACTACTAGCTATGTGTTCCTTGGAGATGCATTTATGGTAGGCCATTTCCGTTGACTGGAAATAAATGTAAAACAGTGTGGTGCATCGCCGCATTCCACACAAATCAACATACTTAAGTCATCGACGTAAACGATTACATCGATGCATCATTCCAGCCCTTAGTCCAGATCGACTGTTTATGCAAAGTGTAAAAATTATATGCACATTGAAAGAGAAAAAACGAAGTAGCCTGTGCAAAAGTCAGACCCCTGAGCAATATTTGTGGAGAGTTTGGAGGCAATTGACTACTGGTTTGCAGTCCAAACCTGAACACACAACCAACAACTCTTCAATTATACTAGTAGGATAGGTTTGGATAGGATAGGGTGACAGATGACCAGAGAGGAGACCTGTGTGTTCTGCATTAGTCTAGCTCAGGTGCGAGTCCGTTCTGTGCTGTCGTGCACCGCAGGCCATGCCTCCCTCGCAGCACTGCGGTGGTCGAGTCTTTCCCCAATGACGAAGGAGGCCCTTGGGTAATGGATCCATTTAGCAGTAATATTCCTTAATGGAAAGAGCCTAATTACAAGCCAAAATCACTGCAAGCCGTCACAATGGATTAAACGGAGATGGGGGGAGAAAAAAGCCCTGTATACATTTTCCATATGATGAGCGAGTGAGACGTGCACGGCTTACCAGGTTAAAATGCCTGGACATGGCTTTGGAGAGATGGCGAGAGAAATGCTTTGTCACTTTAGATTTCACAGTGCCAGCGTGAGTTGCAAGTGCGGCTGGTTTGGATTTCAAAGCTTCCTACACTTCCAGACCCCCCCCCCCCGACCCCTCCCGCCCCCGACCCCCCAAAAAAGAAAGATCTACAAAATTAAAAGACTAAATATTTGTTTTGAGGTTTATTGTTTTTTTTTTATATGGCAGTGAGACGAGACACAAATTGAATACAGAATGCAGTGAGATGCAGCTGTTGAAATGAAGTAGAGGCTCTGTCCGGTAATCATGGATACCCAATGACTCAGACTTTCTTTGAGAGGGGATTTGATTATTGCTCATTTTGATTATTTCAGTCACAATCTTTTGATTAAGCTCCTTTGATTAGGATTTCTCTGAAAATACAGTGCTCATGCCTTTTATTTAATTTTTATTCTATTTTTACTTTTTAAAGGATGTGTCTTAAAGGGATATTTCACTTTCAAATAAAATAAACATAAACAAATATATACAAAATAAATGGAAAAAGTAATGGAATAATCACGGCCCCCTCACGCATTAGAATGTCCTTCTAATGCAAAAAAAGAAAAGAAAAAAGAAGAAGCCGCATTTTTGTTTCTGTTGTTGCTCTGTAGATCATTTATGGAAACGCACAGAGGTGTCAACATTCCTCACAACCACAGAGACCTGGATGGTATATATAATGGAATGCACTTGCACAGGATAATCCCTCCGCCCTGTGTCACTGCACACTGCAGACAAGGCCTGCATTTAAAAGTGAATGCAAATGTCCCGGTCTATAATTAGTGGCTCTGGTCGGTGGCAGCCAGGGCTGGCTAAGGGGCAGGTACAGGGAAACGAGGCCACGGGGGGGACTGTTGATTGTGAGTGGAGGCCTGAGATTGTCAGTCATCACCAGTCGCTGCATGTGCCCCGGTCGCCACTGTTGGTTAGCCCCACTGGCTGCTAAAATTGAATCTCAAGTTGTGTCCTATTTTGGTTGGAGCTTGGGAGGAACAGGTGATGTGCTTGGCCTGCCATGTTCCCTTGCCTGCTTACCGCCCCCACGGGGCTGTTAGTGAATGCAGCCACAACATAGTTTTCCAAGAAAAGGAGCAAGGCAGAGAAGGGGCTCTGTCCTCAACAAGAAGGGATCAATGCGTGATTCGCTTATATAGGCTGAATTCTGTATAGCATGGTTGTGCTTAGCAAGGGAAAATGACATGTTTCCCATGGGCATCTCCATAAAAGACATTTGTCTGCGTTTTTGTTTGGTGAAATAAATCCATCTTGGACAGCGGACAGCAATCAGTCCAGCGCTGTTTAATTTGCAGTCGGCTCATGTAGCGTAGAGCTGTCTGTCTCGCTTTGTTGGCTTTTGTTGACAAATGCTTGACTGACTTGAAAATACCGCTCAAATTAGGCAAATCCTCTCGTTCCTCGCACACTCAATTCCGATTCTAACACAGGCTGCTATATGGTGAATAAAATACCACTGCAACAAACAAGATACTGTAAATAACTTACTATTAAACTTATTATTTATTTCTCATGTTTCTAGGTGGTTTCTAGCAACAGAGTATGTCTGTATAGTTGTGGCAGCACACCTGGACTTCTGTGTTTGCACCTGTCCTTCTGCCTGCAGTCAACATCTCACCAGAACACTATTTACATGCACGTCAAATCCTATTCAAATAACACTGTCTAAACAAGGGAGCCTTTCAAAACAGACACCCTCAACTGACTCATGATTACGCTTCAGTTTGTATACTTTCTCTGCGGATGCAATAATGACATTATTATTATACCACAGTCAAAAATGTCTGAACATATCTGTGTTGTTTATATTTGATTGATCAGTTTCGAATCGTGTGATTAATAGGTAGAAACTGGATACTTTTTTGTGATTCTTTTTGGTCATCTTTAAAAACCATCCCTAGTCAACCCCAAACACAAACACAAATACCTTTCTTTGTACTCACAATGGGGTCTGGACAGAGAAAAAATTGTGCTCTGTTCCTGTGATAATATTGTTGTTATTACATTTGCACCATGTCCAACTCTTTCCTACAATTTTACAATTATCATCCACTTGGGTAATTATGTGGAGAGCATTAGATATACACAGGGAAATTACAGCCCATTCTGGGATGCTTAGATTTAAATAACACAGAGAGATGGGCGAGAATCACACGAGAGAGGCAGAGAGGAGGAGGATGAGAGAGCCAAGGCCAAAACCATCACATCCCTGGGTTCTTTCGGACAAGGATTGGATGATAGGTTTTACTCTCAAGTTTAAAACGTGTGGTGTCAATTAGACTGAATTCAACAAAAGGAACACTTAACCGTGATGCTGATAATTTAATTGACACTCTGGCCATCTGCTGTGATAAAGAACCAATAGAACAGGGCTGCCGTGCCCTGTGAAAGTGATCATGTCTTTATGGCTCCCGTCACTGCCCTTTACAGATCTGTTTCCCAGAGGTATTTGACGGCGAGAGCCAGGGCAGGAGGAAGCGTGAGTCTGTAGCCCCCCGTGTTAACAATGGCTCTCCTCAGACCCCAGCCCAGATCCAGCCAGTCATGAAACGCCACAGAGATGTCATTGACCCCAAGGTTAACTCTCCTCAGGTAAGCCTGGGAGATAATGGACAAAGAGCAGCTCTTTTACAGGTGGAGTGACACGGCATATCCGCGCCGCGCAGCTCCTCTCGCATTGACAGATTTTCTAATTCACTGCAGATTCCCATAAAACTGGGTGGCCAGGGGCCGGGGGCCTGGCCTAACAGAGGGCCCATTCATGCTGGGTGGGATAGGGGGGCCTGGCCAAATTAACCTGGATTAATTTAAAGGAGCAAAGGGTCCTTAACATCCGAATAAAATGAAGATCAATAAATTAAATGTCCGGGTCATGATGTCAAGTTGCGGCGATGATCGACTGACGTGGGAAGCTGGGCCCTTTGGCCGAGAGAGAGAGAGAGACACAGAAAGAGAGAGAGAGAGGGAGCAAGATCCTTAATTACTTTATTCCAAGGAAGTGAAGTGCTTCCATGCGTCTCTCTTTACATGCTAGAGCTGCGCTCCTATAAACACAGCCATGTCAGAAAAGAATGCTCATTACTTCTCTCATTTGGTCCTGGGATTAGTTACTTCCACAGCGCAGTTGTCATGGCAACCGGTCATAGATTGTCAACCTTGTTTGTATTGCACAGTAAGAATTATTACCAAAATGTCCGATTTATCCTTTTGTTTCTCCGGATTTTCCAAACCCCTCGCCCCACCTCCACCACCTCCGCTACATGGCGACATCAAGCAATGTGTTCCCGTTCTATTCCATTCTACTTCCAATCCTTTTCTCTAATGACGGTTTTAGTTTTGGAGATAAGTCTAATCAAACCTTTTAAATTCAGGTAAAATAATCTCCCAGGAGGCCTTGAGAGCAGACACCGTGGGGAAAAGGTGTGTGGCAAAGTAAACAGTCAATCATGGGTCGTGCAGCGAGGCAGGTGGACCTAAACCTGAACCACGTCACCTGTCATTCACTACGCGATCAATTATCCAGTGAGGGCAGGCTTGTAAGGAGGCCATCTCATCATGCGGCCATTAATATCTAAACAGTGTCTGCCGGGAGATGACATATAGGACAATGGAAAGAGAGCCAAAGAAATGACCAAGTGGCTCAAGCCCAAGCTGTTAGGAGATTAAAGGGACTTAAAGACACAGGGAGCCTTTCTCTCCATTGAACAAAGGCCAGTTGGGTAATATAGGGATTTCTTAAGGTCATTTGAAGAGCAGCATGGGCCTCGTTGCTCAAAACCTTTTTCTCCAAGGGCAATTATTCTGCGATCACACCACATAGTACACAGTCAATTCCTCTGTGATCAAGAGAGGGTCCATTTGGCCCAATTATTACACAGTTTTTCTCTTACACTAAATTAATGTTGAGGATTTTACTGCGTACAATGCATAAAAAGGACTGTAAATTGGTATCGCACACTGGTACCATACAGTACAGTACATGAGTCTCATGAAACGGTGGATATGTTAAATGTTAAAGTAAGTGGCACAGGTCACTTTACAGCTTCTGCATGCTCATAATATGTTTACGTTTGACGATAACCCAGGAGTAAGAACCTTCAGGCACCTTAAGCGCTAGGAGTCTAGGACAGAGGACAAAACTGTTTCTCTTCACTTCTTGTTGTGTACATACAGTAGGTTGCTGTTTATATCAGTGGTTCTCAAAAGTGTCAAGGACCCCCAAAATGATATGTATTTGGCTGCGGACCCCCCATCTCAAAAATATTTTGTGCCAGGGATTTTTCAAAAATAGTCAAAGTATAAAATATGGTTAAAGTGGTTAAAATGATTGGGACGCTATATTAACACATTTTGCCGGGGACCCCCTGGTACCCCCCCCCAAGGACCCCACTTTGAGAACCAATTGTTTATACTATATATTGTGTATACGATGTATCATAGATTTTTTGTATCATGTCTTTTTTTAAATGACTATTACTTAAGCTGCTACAATGTCTGAAGAGCTGAACAAGAATAAATGTTACTATTATGTACCCGTACACAAGAAGTACAACAACGAAGACAACCTTGGACCTTGACCTTCCGAGGCATTAAGTTGGTGAGACTGTACCAAATACTCGTTGTCAAAACACGCGAGAAGTCATGTCCAAGTGACACTAAAACCCGGAAGTGTGTACAAATTACTTTCGCTGAATGTCCCCTCTCTACCCTCTCGCCGCGGCGAGTCAGACGTCTGTGACGGCCAGCCAAATGAAATATCAGACCTGTCGCCGAGACGGCCCTCACAAATATGCCAACAGAATACTTCCTCAGATTAGCAGTGCTGTTTACACAGTCCCCTGGTAATCTGGGCCACAGGGGACATACCTGTGCTGTGTCAGAGGCCTAGCTAAAGTTACACAGCGGGGCCGACCAGCCACGACGGCCCGCACTAGAATATGATCCAGAGCGTCCAGGGGGACTGGCCTGGCTCCAGAGGGGTTGGCACTGGGTACAACTGGCCCTGTCTCCTCATGCCAGATGAAGGGGAGGTGTGGAGGGGGGAATGGGTCCCGGCTGCCACCTCCATATCCTTCCTTCCTGCCCCTCATTTTATATATTTTTTGGAAGATGGACATACTTAGGTAATTGCTTTCATATACAATGTATGCCACAGATTAGCGTGCACACTCTAATCTGTGCGCACTAAGTACGTATACAAACATACACATTATGAAAATGTATACAAAAACATGCGTGCACGCACACGTATACACACACGAGTTACCGCGTGTGCGCGCGCACGTGCAGAGGAAGCTTTCGGTCAGGTAAGAGCATGGCGACCATGCCTTATAGTCCTGGACAATGAGAGCACACAGAGGGGAATATACTGGTGTTATTGTGTTCTAGCAGGAGGGGATTTTAATGGAGCCTAAAGCTGATGGAAACATAATGGGAGGTAATCACGTGACATGATGAATCATCAGCCAATCAGCAGGCTGATTAATTACGCTGATGTAGGAAATGTTTAGTAGGCAGTGCATCCTCTAATATTAGTATAAGTGTAAAGTAGTATTTTTTTACTCTGAAGGTGTAAAAAATATACCTCAAGGGTGTATGTTTGATTAGTACAAATCTAATCATTTGCATTTAAAAAATATACGCCTACAGCACCATCAATTATATTAAGAAAAGGGACAGACCAGGTGTTACATCAGGTAATCAAATATTACAGCTCTACATCTGTGTGTGTGTGTGTGTGTGTGTGTGTGTGTGTGTGTGTGTGTGTGTGTGTGTGTGTGTGTGTGTGTGTGTGTGTGTGTGTGTGTGTGTGTGTGTGTGTGTGTGTGTGTGTGTGTGTGTGTGTGTGTGTGTGTGTGTGTGTGTGTGTGTGTGTGTGTGCGCGCACACACGCTTCTCATAGGTGTCCCTCTCTCTGTCCAGCTGCTTCTCTCCACACACAGATGCCTGAGGACAAAAGCCAAGGATGCTCACCACCTGTCCATACAAACACACACACACACACACACACACACACACACACACACACACACACACACACACACACACACACACACACACACACACACACACACACACACACACACACACACACACACACACAGACAGACAGACGCTTATTACACCAGTAGAATCAGAACTTTTTTTATTTTGGTACTTGAGAGTACCATTTGGAGTTGAGAAAAGAGACAGGACCCCATCTACTATCCAGTCGGGATGTAAACATTATAATCACTTTATGAAGAGTTATGGTTTGTTATAATTGTAATTATAGAGTATAAGAAGATCTAGGCAGGTTTTCCATCTCTCTCTCTACAACAGCACCTGAACTGGCTCTTCATATCTGGGAGATGACATAGCAGGTTTTTTTTTTCTTTTTCTTTTTTTTATTTACTTTGGCCTGCTTTGTGTTTACCTTTATTCAGCCATCACTTCATCATCCATCCATATGTCCATCCAGCATTCCACTCAACTTATCCATCCATCCATCCATCCATCCAGCCAGCCAGCCAGCCATCCATCCATCCATCCATCCATCCATCCATCCATCCATCCATCCAAAAAGCATTGGGTACCAACAGTACAAAGGCTGTCTTTATTACACTATAAGGTTCAGACTGAGAGTTCAGCTTTCACAGGCTTATCAAGATCTGCTGCAAGTGTGCTGAAAACCCAATCATGCAACGTAAAAAAAAAAAAACACCCCTGGGATTTTACTAGCCACTGTCTCGCAACACACTCTTCATCTACAATATATACAGCTGTGACGTGCACAGAATTTTAAAGAGTCCGGCAGACACCAGAGGTCTCAGGTCACATGTGGCTTTTTTCATAATTCATGTGGAAAGTTGCAATTGTGAACACAGGCGTACAACGGTGGAAGCCACAAGCTGGATCAGACAGCTGTAGAGCGACAATGAGAGGACAGATGAGAGATAAACAATGATACTCTTAATGATGATGAGGCTATTATCTACCCACTCCCACTCCCCTTCTCCTCCCAATACTAATTGGAAAGCAGCGACAGGGTGTACTCGGTGAGCTAGCGAGGTGACGAGGATGATTCTGGAGTAAATCACTTGTGGAAAGGTGAAATGTGGCCAGCACGAGTCGGCCTAATCCATGCCAGACATGTAGCAGAACACCAGAGGAGCAGGTGCAAACAATTGAAGCAGCTGTCAGTGAGCTGCCGTGATCTCTTTTGATATCTTAATTGTTAGTCGATCCAAGAGCAATTTTGGCAACATTGCTGTCAGCCCCGGGACCTGCCCCACTCAGCTCCCATCTGTCAGGCCTCACGGGGGTCTGGTGTTGCTCTACCTCCCCGACCAAGGGCCCATGTCTCTGGGATGCGAGTCCAGCCCGTCCAGCCTCTCGGAGGGAAATTGGGCCTGATTGCTGCCATTTCCGCCCACTCTGGTGGGTTGGGTCGGGGGTTGGCGGTGGTGATGGTGGTGGTGGTGGGGGTGGAGGCTAATGCTGATAATTGCCACGTTTCAAAACTACTGGAATCTGTCGGCCTCCCATCGAACCCCCGTCCAGCCCCTGCACCGACCCCCTTGTCGGTTCAGTGTTCCCAAACACAGTGATTAGCATAAGAGCAGAACGTGTGTCAGTCTAGATTCGGGTCTGGTAGTTGAGTCTCTCCAGACACTCTGCCGTGGAGCAGTTAGGACATGGGGGGGATCAGGAACTGCACGACCCGAGGTCCGCAGACGGGAGACCAAGCAATCAGTCAGTAAATAGCACCGCACAGAACCCAGCCTTTAGCCACAGGCCACCAAAAGCACTTCAGCTAAAACATTAGTGTGTCTTTGACTCAGTGAAAACAAATGACAGCAGGGGAGCCCTGAGAGGCACCGGAGCCAATAGTGTAAACAAAACACGGAAGGACAATACAGCACACCCACACAAGTCGCACATGCGTAGCTTACAGTATACTAACCCCCCCTCCCCCTCACACACACACACACACACACACACACACACACACACACACACACACACACACACACACACACACACACACACACACACACACACACACACACACACACACGCGCGCGCGCACAGACATGAGCACGTTTACTACACAGAGTCATGCATTCACAGACAGCACCCAGGCGTCATTATAAAGAGATAACTCGTGGTGCAGTGACAGTGAGTGACCCGGCTCTATCCATGCTATATGAGGTGAGGCTTGACTCCGGGCCCCGCCTGACCCCTCCCGGGTGATTTATTGTGGCCCCTGCAAGCCAGCGCTATTTGAGGGCCCAGCGAGGAATGAAAGTGTTAACGGTGGGTGTCAGGGGCTGGAACGGGGTGGGGAGGTGCGGAGGTTTGAAGGTGGGGTGCTGAGGGGAGAGTTATGAGTTTTCTCAGCTGAGCGCTGCGCTTTAGGTTTCTGACATTGTTTTGATCCAGGAAGGCAAGGAGGAAAGCAGGAGGGGAAAAGAAAGGGGGTGGTGGATGTGGGGCGGGGGCAGGAGTATGAGAAGAAGGGAGGAGGGGGGGGGGGGGTTGGTGGGGGGTGCAGCACGATGGCTTGAACTCCACAGCTGAACCACTGACCCCGACCATCCATCAGTGTAGGGGGAGTGACAAGGCAGGGGCAAGGGTATGTGACAGGAGGGGGCCGGAGCACAGAGGGCTGCAGGGGGACTGGATGGCTATAATGGGGTTTGGGACATGGGAGGGGCCGGCACTATAGGGAGTGGGGACAACGAAAAGGGAGAGAGGGTGGTGTACTGTAGAAGGATGGAATGAGATAATGGGCTGGGAGGGATGTCTGTCTGAGACCGGGGGCGACAATGAAGGTGTGCGCACGTGCGCGCGTGCGTGCGTGCGTGCGTGTGTGGGTGCGCGTGCGCGCGTGTGTGTGTGTTAACACAATGCTGTACCCCCTCCAACTGTACATATATTATATTTTAACACTTGCTTTGGCAATGTAAATGTACGTTTTCACCAATAAAGCTCCACAGAATTGAATTGTGTGTGTGTGTGTGTGTGTGTGTGTGTGTGTGTGTGTGTGTGTGTGTGTGTGTGTGTGTGTGTGTGTGTGTGTGTGTGTGTGTGTGTGTGTGTGTGTGTGTGTGAGAGAGTGTGTGTGTGTGTGCGTGCGCGTGCGCGTGCGCGTGCGTGTGCGTGTGCGTGCGCCTGGCTACTTCTTGTACTTTTTGGTGTAAAGCTTATGTGAAAAACATTCGAACAATGTGCTACAAAAAAAAACACATCGCTGACAACTGAATTTCAAGTTACGCACGCTATACCCTTCCACATTATGCTACTATATTGTTTCCCCTTTTTAGAGATTAGGCAGAGCTCTGCTGATAACCGAGAGAGAGGGAGTGAACCCTCCCCCATAAAGGCTCACGCTGCCAGCCTCTTTCAGCTGTTGCCCAAACCTCACTGTCGCTGACACTCCAGTGAATGGCCAATGGCTAGAGTGGATCTCAGCATCCCTACACAGAGGGGCACTGGCCCCCTGCCAGACAGACAGACAGCCCCGAGCCAGGGGCCCCTCTCGCCCTGAAAGACTAGAGCGACTCTAATGGTTAACTCTGAATCGAGCCACGAGGACGAGACATTGCGGAGAGGATCGTTTTAATATGATCCAGTTTGGAACTCCATAACCCATATTCAGATTTCATTA